>NC_142497.1:15609557-15909557 GCF_965113065.1 Corylus avellana
TTAAAGGTTGTGTCTTCATCACAGATCATATACAACTGAAGTCTACCGGAGTTCCGGTAAAGGAAGTAGAAGGATTGTGCCAGATGTTCTGGAAAGGGTTACTGCGGTAGAAGTCAAGTGGGTCACTTGTCTTATGCAATGGAGTGTCAATTGCAAAGGTTTTGTAAGTGTGAACTTCTTGTAATCCTTATTTTTTTTTATAGTTGATTGATTTCCTGGGTTTGGCTGCCTCGGAGAGGTTTTACATTTTAGAGAGTTCTCTAAATGGTTTCCTCTTCGTAACCAAAATATTTGTGTCTCTGTGATCTATTGTTCTACATATTTTGGTTGTATGATTGTTTAATTTTTAATTCCGCGTTTTATTTGCATACACCTATTCAACCCCCTTATTGGTGTCGTTTGGAGTCGTATATATATTTTTCAATTGGTATCAGAGCGGGTTCACTTTGTTTGGATTAAATTCCTGAGTGAGATTCTTGACTCCTTTGTTATGAATACTCCTCAGTCCCTTAGCATGGATTCTGATGAGGAGATTGACCTTCAAATGGCCTATAACAAGCTCTTTAAGAAATTTGTTAAATTGAATCATCATCATCAAATTTCCCTTAAAAAGCTTAATGATGTTGAGAATGAGAAAGAGTCTTTGGTTATTAAATTGTCTAAATCACATTCCTTAATTGACTCTTTAAAATCTGAAAATACTATGCTTATTGATAAATTGGGTGCCTCTACTTCACATGCTTCTAATTATGAAAGAAAAACTTAGTTTATTAAGCATGTGAAAGTTGAAGAAGTCAAAGCCAATATAGCTTGCTTGGATAAGGGCAAAACTTCTTGTATGAATATTTGTCTGAAGCCCGAATTCAAGGCTCTTTCAAGGAAACAAACTCATGCAAAGTTTGTTCCTACATGCTACCATTGTGGGATTATTGGTCATATTAGACCAAATTGTTCTAAGTTGAAATCCCAATGACCTTGGAACAAAAAGGCTGCTCTTAAGAAAGAAAAAGGTGGTGTAGAGTCATGTTTGTATAGATCTAAGTATATGTATATCCCTCCTCATATGAGACAAGGTTCTCTGAAATTTGTCCATACTTTCCATCATTGTGGCAAAGTTGGTCATATTCAATCTAACTGTTTTAAGTTGAAACCCCGTGAGCATAAGAGTGAGAATTCCTATTCTAGGAAAGGTTTTGAGGGGCCATGCATAATGATGAGAGGAGTGCTATCTAGGTTAGATGAGTTTGACAAGAGTCACAAATCTGTACCTAAGGTTAAAAAGGTTTGGGTTAGGAAGGTTGATACCATTCACCCTTTAAGGGGGAGTGGTGGTGGACTCACCTAAAGTAAGGTGGTCCATAATATGTCTAGGATTGGTTGTCTTGCATATTTCTTCATGTCCTAGAGCATGTAGCATTCATTGCATTGCATTTTTTTTTTCTTCTAATTTCAGTTATGCATATGCATTGCATTAATTGTGTGCATTTTATTTTTTTAAAAAAAAGAAAAATTCAAAAAGACAAAAATATTTTTTTTAGGTTGTCTCATTTTTATTTTTGTCATTTGCATCTTGATAGTCCATAAACTTCTCATGTATACTTCATGGATCCAATTCCTTATATCTCAGAATGTACTTACTATACATGAGATGAATATGTATCAATGGACTGTTTTTTTTTTTTTTTTTTGTGCCTAAGCTTAAGCTTCTATGGTACATTTTACCTATGCTTGAACTCTTGTGCACATTTAAGCTTAAATTGAGTATGAATTTGGCCTTAAGGGTGAGTTATGTTAGGCAACCATATGAGGAAGATTGACTAGTTGTGTCTATCAAATTGACCAAATGCTAGTTGAACCTAGGACCTAGAAATTCCAGCATTCCTCTAATTTCTTTTAAGCACTAAACGATTAAAGACACATTCTCAAAGAGAAAAATAGTGAAACAAGAAAACAAAAGAACATATTCCAAAATGAATCTATTTCACTGTGTCTTATTTGTGCTCAACTTGTCCCTATAGAAATAGTTGTGACCATTTTCATTGTGGAAAGAGACGGTCATTACCGGACAACGTTTGAGTATGTGCTATTACTACATGGAAAATGTATTGGGTGAGGGTGATACGGTCCTAGCAAGGTTTGACTTTTGTTTAAATATACATGTCAATCTTCCCATGAGGTAATTTAAGTTTTTGCTTGCTAGCCTATCCCCTCACCTTGTAAGTTCTTAAACTTACTTGATGGTTAGCTTTCACACACAACACACAAGCATGGGTCGAGTGGAACATGTTGCTTTGCTTGTGTTGAAGAAACTTTTGTTTCATATTTTTTTATTCTCATGTATATTTTGGACATTTTGAGATATTACCGGATAATCATTGCTTAATACATGAGTCTTTTATGTTTTATCATGTGAGTGTATTTGACATAACGAGTCTTATATTGAGGGGGAGAAAGAAAAAAAAAATTATGACTTTTTTCTTCATTTTTTTATGTTATTCACTGAGGGGGAGAATTTTTTTTATCATGCTTGCATTTCACTCATTATGCATTCATAGTTTTGATCATGTTTATGTTTCTCTGACTTTCCTTGGGCTTATTAGTGTTTTACTGCCCTTTGTCCATTCATGACTAAAAGGGGGAGAAAAAGTTTTAGAGAGTGCAGACTGGGAATAGATAGAACACCATAGATGATTTTGATTTTGATATACTTGTTGCATCTATGAAAGATATTCGTTTTGTGTTTTAACAGATTTGGTGAGCTATTCATGATTATATTCTATTCAAATCTGTTATATTATTGGTACATTGGGTATTTTTATTCCACATACGTTTAATATGTTTTGTGAGTGTTTCAGGGAAACAGGAGTTATCTATTCAGATGTATCTTGTAAATTTTGTCACAGAATTGTCAAAGGGGGAGTTTTTTGGGTTTTGAATTGCCAAATTCAGTGACAAAATACATTCATCTGCAATCTCGTCAGCAGTGCATACATACGAGGTGTTGTGTCAAGAGAAGACCTAGAAGATGTGGTTAAGCTTAACCAATCATAATAGAAGACCCATATGATATGGTTAAGTTTAATCAAATCGGAATTCTTTAATTAGAGTTAAAATAGGATTTGATTAAATTTTGTATCCTGCACATGTATCAGTATTCCGACCATAACTTTTGGCTCAAGAATCGGATTGAGGTGAAACCAGTGGCATTGGAAAGCTAACACAAAATTATACAAATCTTTGTGAAATAAGATTTTCAAAATTCGAAAGTTAGCTATGCCAAAATCATCTCGTAAGATAAGGAAGAAAATTTGGATGAATCCTATTGCAACTAGAACTAGTTTTTCTTTCCATTTCAACTAGTGCTAGGTTTTCTTGTAGTCTATATATAGAGAGCTGTTATGCACGAAATTGTAAGGAATTCCACATAAGAATTCCATGTGCTAAGAAAGGGTTTAAGATATTGAGCGTTAGGGTTAGTCTCTCTTAGAGTTAAAGGTTGTATCTTCATCACAAATCATATACAACAGAAGTCTACCGGAGTTCCGGTAAAGGAGATCAAGTAGAAGGATTGTGCCAGATGTTCTGGAAAGGGCTATTGCGATAGAAGTCAAGTGGGTCGTTTGTCTTATGGAAGGGAGTGTCAATTGCAAAGGTTTTGTAAGTGTGAACTTCTTGTAATCCTTATTCTTTTATAGTTGATTGATTTCTTGGGTTTGGCTGCCCCGGAGAGGTTTTACATTTTAGAGAGTTCTCTAAATGGTTTCCTCTTCGTAACCAAAATATTTGTGTCTCTGTGATCTATTGTTTTACATATTTTGGTTGTATGATTGTTTAATTTTTAATTCCGCGTATTATTTGCATACACCTATTCAACCCCCTTATTGGTGTCGTTTGGAGTCGTATATATATTTTTCATTAATGATATTAAAAAAGCATATGAGAAGCACATGCTATTAAAAATACATGTTCTTCTTATATCCTAAACGACACAAACTTTTAGATACTAAATTTGAATAATATTTCAAAAGGTCAAGTTTATAAGAAATTTTTGTCCAAACAATTTTGGAGGTTTAGTTATTGTTATCTATATCTGGACATCGGTAGGACTCGTTGTACGTAAAGATGCGGATGTGGTTATTGCATCTGTATTTATATTATGCGGTCATCACTTTTAGGTCATCACATCCGCATTATGCCATTGCTAACAACTATCCACACGGTTATTGCGGTTATTAACAGCGATCCACATGTTAGGTTTCATCACTAAGGAATCCAAAATCAAGACACTTTATTATACTATCATACTTTTTAAATATATTGTGAATATATTAGAGAACGGAAGAATGAGAGAGATCAGAAGCATAACAATGGACTACATTGTATTATTCTCTTATATATTATGACATGTTCATATAGATCTCTATTTATAGAGAGGGAAGAAGTAGTGGGCAGGAAATCCTAGACTAAACTCTAAAATATGTAAGGAAACATAATAAAGTAAGTAATATCAAATATTCTAACATCCCCCTCAAACTCAAGGTGCAAGTTGGAGTTTGGGAAAAACAAAGGGAAATAATGAATTTTTTATTTTTTATTTTTATTTTGGACGGCGGATAAGTGGCCAGAGTTGGGTGGCCGGATGGTGTGAACGGCGGGAGCGACGGCAGATGGTGGCAGGTGGACCCAAAAAGTTGGGCTTGAGACTTGAATCCATTGGAATGGATTGGACCCAACATTTTGGGCTTAAGACCTTAGAGTAGCCTCGAATCCATTTGGGCCGGTTTGAATTGACCAAAGTTGGCCAAAACCCTTGGACCATTTTATATGGTCTGACCCGAAATATTATGAACTGGGTCTAACTCGTTGAATTGGGTTAACTAATTTGGACCGGTTGGAAGATTGACCCAGTTGGCCTATTCGACTGAACTGGGTTGGAGCGCCTTGGATGGACCTGAGATGACCCGGTTAGAACCGGGTTGAAGCGCCTTGGATGGATCTGGTTTTGACCCGGTTGGACCGGTTTAGAACTTGATGACTCGGTTAGAAACTGGTTTTGAATCGGATTGTAGATCTCTTAGATGGATCCAGAATTGACCCGGTTGGACTGGTTTAGAACCCGATGACCTGGTTAGAAACCGATTTTGGATTGGGTTGGAGATGTCCTGGATCCGGATGATTTTTTTTTTTTTTTCGAATTTGAGACGTGGCAGAGGCTATGTAGTGCCCCAGAATTTTCAAAGTTATTTAAATAGATTATTTCGATAATTATGTTATTTTTAATATCCATTGTAGCCAAGGATTTTAATTCTTGAGAAATTTATGGTGTTACAGAGAGTGGTAATTAGAGAATGGTAATTGGTGAAATAATAGTATAATAAATGGTAGGAAGAATTGTATGGGTAGATAGAATAGTCAATGGTAGGTATAAGGAGGGTAGAATTTTAAATAAGAAGGTAGAATAGTCAATGGTAAGTATAAGGATGGTAGAATTATAAATAAGAATGTAGAATAGTCAATGGTAGGTATACTAAGTGGGTAAGTGGAATAGTAAAATGAGGGTATAATTGTAAATTGAAGGTAGAATAGTATTTGGTTTTCTCCTATAAATAAAGCTCTTCCCCTTCACAATTTCACTACTCCTCTCCCATCTCTTGCACATATTCTTCTTTCTTCCGCTTTCTTCTTGGTCTTTCTTCTTTCTGAGAGTGTTTGCTCAGAGCAGAGAGAGAAAGGACGAGACAAAGCGCTGCGAGAAAGAAAAAACACAAGAGATAGCAGACTTTAAAAATTAGTCTCAAAAGATATACTAGTTGTGTTAGTTAGATTGAAGCAACTAGATTTCTTCAGACCACTTTTAGCTTCAGTCTAGAGGTAAGTAAATTCACTACCCCTTCTAAAATTACTTCATGTCATGCAATCTACACATTCTTGTATCAAATTGTAAATAATTATTTTATTTACCTGTCATAGAGATATGTTGCATGCATGAAAAATTTCTAAAAAAATTATTTAGAAAGCTTCTATTACTTTTAATTCTTTCTAAGTACAACAAGTTTATATTTGGTAAAGTTTCTATTTTGCGAGAAGAAAGTTGAGAAATGATGACTATAAGAAAGAAGAATGATGATAAACCCTCCTACATGTTGCCCTAAGATGTATCAAAAGAAGTATAAAGAAAAGTATAAGAAATGAGTTAAATGCTTATGAAATGAGGGCACATGTATGGAGGAGAGTATTTTTGGCCCCAAGATAAGTAAGGATGAGAGGAGTTCGGTACCGATACTCGGATGGATGCAAAAACACTGAAGGAGGCTATGCCAGAAGGTAGTATTCCATCAATATGACCGTTGAGTGCACCAAGAAAGAGTTAATTGACGGTCGGGCATGGTTAAGGCCACAGTTCAGTGTCATGGTCACAAGGATCCGCAACCCTCGTACACAGGGGTAACAGTGTACGTGGGCCCTAATATGTGAAAATGATGATATGATTTCAAAAATGATATACTATGATGATTTATAACGATGATATACTATGATGATCTATAATGATGCATTATGATGATGATTTATGTCGATGATTTATTACTAAATGTAATAGTATGTATATGGTACGGGAGATGCAACTGTATATACGTGTATTATTATGGCTGGATGTATATTTATTTGTGAAAACGATTTTCAAAACTAAGAACAAAGAGTAAAACTATTTATGGTTGTAGATTTTACTTGCTGAGCCCCTTTGGGCTCATTCAGCTTTATTTCTTGTTTTCAGGTAGAAAGGACGCTGAAATAGGAGGCCGGAATGGGGGCGGGAATAATTATTAACTTTCAAAGTCTTTTCATATCAGTTATTGTAACAATATGATATTCCGCAACTAAAGTTTAATGTTTTCTAATTTCGCTTGTAATAAAATCTCTTGAAAAATGTTTTATACATTTATCGTATCCTTTAAAATCAAGTACTTTGATAGACTTTATAGATCTTTGCAAAAACTTTTGTTGTAAAAGAAGAAAAGTGGCAAACTCAGCCTTAAGGGGCTGGGGATGTTACAGGCTAGGGCTGACGTGGCGGGCTCTTTGAGGGACACGTTGCAGTATGTTGAAGAAGAGAAGAGCCACTGGCGTGTGTGGTGCATGCGCAACTGCTGTGGCAACATGGGGCGCGTGCACTGAACGCGCCAAACCCTAGATAGGATCTGGTGCGTGTAAGGCATGTGGATCACAAGCGCCAGAAGGTGGCCCACGCGTGGACGTGGGTGGGAGGTAATGCCGGCGCGTGGTTTGAACCTCTAGGGGCGTGGACCATCATGGGAGGTGCGTGACTAACGAATAGATCCTTTAGGAGGCGCGTGAGGGCGCGTGGAAGCTTGGTCAATTGAGATCTTTTCAGATCTGGACTTCGAAACGTCTGATTCATCGTCTGGAGTGGAGAGTGTAGCTATGCCATGGCTGTGGCGGCGAGTAGAGGTGATTGCCTGTGTGAGGAACCCCTGGGAGGTGCATTGACAGGCGAACAGAACCTTCTGGTGGGGCGTGTGAGCGCTTGGAAGCTTGGATGCTCGGATGCTCCAGATCTCTTTGGATCTGTACTTGGCGGCATCTAATTTGTTGTCTGAGGAAGACCATGTAGCTTTGTCAAGGGTAGCGGCGGCAAGTGGAGGTGGGGGCAGAAACTAGCAGAGGTGCGTTGGTAGGCCAATGGTAGCGGATCTTCCACAGATCTGTAGATCTATGCCTCGCAAGTATGAATCTGGGATTAATTTTCTCAAATGAGGCTGCAATGAAGGCATGGAAGAGATTTTGAGCGAAAAATCGCTTGGCGGCACGCGGACGACGGGAAAAGGGAGGTTGCCAGAGGGAGCGTCAGAAAACGTCAAAGACGTTTATTGAAGGTCACAAGAAAGTGGCTCTGATACAATATTAAATTACCAATTATTCCAAACGCTTAAGCTGATAGGAAGAGGTAAATTTAATCACTTAATCATTACTTTAACACTCTCCCTCACGTGTGGGTTCAAACTCCATTTTAATAGGTGAGGCCTAACATGTAGAATATTTAATTAGATGGTGAGTAATTTGATGGAGTCAAGGTTCCATCTCGTGACCCTTTAGCTCTGAAACCATGTTGAAAAAATGATGATGCGGAAATAATAGCAGAAGCAGGAGAGAGAATGAACAAAAAGAACTTACGGGTGGTTTGGTATTAGACACCTACGTCCACCACTAGAAATATCCCTAAGGGCTACATTGTCCTCATTAACTTCATTTGCCTACAATACAAATGTCCTTATTTATAGGGTAGTGTCTAAATACAAATATAGTAATCAAATCCGATTGAATTGAACAAAATCTCAATATTTGATTACAATCAACTCATAAATAAAAAATATTTGATATCTACCTAATTGAGATTGTAATCACTTAGGTTGATCTCAATATTTGATTCCCTGAAATGACTTCCCTGAAAACATTTTCACGGGCAGGTCTCGATCAAGTCGTGGGTGGGTCCTGAGCAGCTCTCAACAGGATTCCGGGCGAGTCCCAACAGAAAATATTTTCAGGGAAGTCATTTGCCGTGAAAATGTTTTCTATCGAAAACATTTTACAGCGTTTACCATGTGCATGGAAAATAAATAAATAAATAAATATATATATATATTTTCCCATAAGGTCCTTGCCGGAACCCGCACGGGACCCTGCCATGACTTGACCGAGATTCGCTCGGGACTTGTCCGGGACCTCGCCGGGACCTGCCCGGGACTTGACCAAAACCTGCCTAGGACCCGCCCAAGACTTGACCTGGACTTGACCGGGACTTGACTGGGACCCGCCTAGGACCTACTCGGGACTTGATCGGGACCAACTCGAGACCCCTTTGGGACCATATATATATATATATATATATATATATTCCGTGCATGCGGTAAATGCCGAAAAATGTAAAATGACTTCCCTAAAAATATTTTATGCTGGGACCTACCTAGGTCTTAGTTAAGTCTCGGGTAGGTCCCGACGGGGTCCCAACCAACTCTCGGGTAGGTCCCAGGCGAGTCTTTGGCGAGTCCAGTGAAATCCCAGGTGCGTCCTGGTCAAGTCCTGGCTGGTCTCGGCGGGGTTCCGTGCAAGTCCCGGGCAGGTTCTGGCGGGTTCACGGGCAAGTCCCGGTCAAGTCCTGGGTGGGTCCCGGGTAGGTCTCAGTAGGGTCCCTGGTTTGTACCTGTCAAGTTCGAGGAAGGTCTCGTGTAGGTCCTGGTGGGATCCCGAGCAAGTCTCGGGCGGGTCCCGGTCTAGTCTTTGTCAAGTCCCGAGCGAGTCCCAGTCCAGTCCTAGGCGGGTCCCGGGCAAGTCCCAAATGGATCCCCGTTATGTCCCGATCAAGTCCCGGGCAGTTCCTGAGCGAGTCTCGTTCAAGTCTCGGGTGGGTTCTAGGCAAGTCCTATGTGGGTCCCGGGCAGGGTCCCGATCCAGTCCCGGGCAAGTCTCAAGCGGGTCCCGGTGAAGTCCCAGATGGATCATGGTCAAGTTCGAGGCAGGTTTTGATTAGGTCCCGGTCAGGTCCTAGTCAAATCTTGGGCGAGTCCCGGCGGCGTCCCAGTAGGGTCCCGGTCAGGTCTCGGGCAGGTCTTGTGCATTTCCCGGGAAGGTCTTGGGCAGGTCTGGGCGGGTTCGGAAGAGTCCCGTTCAAGTCCGGACAAGTCCTGGACAGGTCTTGGTGGGGTCCTGAGTGGGTCCTTGCGGGGTCCCGATCAAGTCTCGGCGAGATCCTGGGTAGGTCTTGGCAAGGTCTGTCGATTTGAGAATGAGATGCTCAAAGTCGGAAAATGGTTTACGATTTTCAAAATGGTAAACCATTTTCCAAAAATTAAAGAAGAATTTTTGGTCAAAAGGAAAATATTTTCCGTTGACCACTATTTTACGTCGAAATAAGTACCATAAAATGCAGAAATTATTTTCCAGAAACCATTTTACGACCCCAAGTCACTTGTGGTAAGATGTGATGCATCTTGTGGTATTTTTGTTTAGGGCCTAACAGACACGGAGAGTATGTTTCGTGTGAATTCCGAATTTGGAAAGTAGGATCAATTTTCTTACTACTTAATTTGGATAATATTCTGGCTCTCACCTTCTGGTCATTTTGCATTTGCTTTCTTCCCACACTAGGGTGATGGCTTTGCTATGGGCATAAGGACAACCACTGGGCCTCCGCCAAACTACCACCAGACCATCGCCAGGCAATCCTTGGGCCTCCGCTAGACCACCACCGGATTACTCCTAAGCCTCCGCCAAACTACTACCAAATCACTAAAAAAACTAAAATTTTTAGATTAAAATTTATTATTATTTTATATTAATATTTTTATGTTGTCAATGAAAATTGATTTTTTATAGGTTAATATGATTGAAGAAAGTATAAAAAAAATATTTGTGATGTTTTTAGAGAAAACATTTTCCTGAAAATGATTTCCTTGAAACCATTTTCTGATTGAAAATATTTTACGTTTAAATAAACGGAGCCTAAACTATATAACAATAGTCCAAAACAACATCATTTTGATAAATTTGTTTATACATATATATAAAAGCGTATGCAGCCTAAGACCCCACTTTAATAAGGTCTCCAAAGGGTAGTTCAATCGATTGGGGACCACGTCTCATGAAGTGGAAGTCATTAGTTAGAATCCTCCTCCTATCAAAATAAAAAATAAATAAAAATAAGGCTCCCAACTAATAATTGATAATAAAGAATTATTTCTTAGAAAAAAAAAAAAAAAACTTTAATTATGATCAGTACTATTTAAGGCCTCAAATTATAGTAAACAAATAATTAAAGATACAAAGAATTTAATGCCTAAGACATTAATAGTATACACAAGACAATTGAATTAGGATTCTCTCCCATTTGGATAATATCGATTTAGTTATAGTGGAGGGGTATCTTTAATGGGTTGGTATCTTTAATTATGATTCAATAACTTGTCTCTAATGGGTTGGTATCTTTAATTATGATTCAATAACTTCTTGAAAATTGAAAGCACGAAAAGATAATTAATGCAATAGCATTATATTCAATTCGATAGCATCAAAGGCATTGCAAGATTGTGATGCTGCTCGTTCAAAAAATAAAAAATAAAAAATTGTGTTGTTGCTTATAATTGACGTATTGTAAGATTATCCTTAGCGTTGTTTCTTCTAGTAAGCAAAGAGTTTCTGCTTGATTATTTGTCTTTTCTGGAATCCCTTAAAAATAAAATCGATAGTATTGAAAATCAATTGTAAATGAGATATTAGAAAAAGCTTGGATATAAAAATTTAACTAGTAATTTTGCGGCGAGAAAATAATTTTGAAATAAAAATTAATATAATTTTTTTTAAAAATAAAATAAATAAATAAAAAAGTGAAGAGAGCGGATGTAGAAGAAGAATGCAATGGGCCAGGTATTTCATTTATCTCCACTGTCTAAAACTTTTTGACACTTGTGGATTTTGGTCTAGAGGTCCAATAGGCAAAATGTATTCAGGACCAATCCATATTTTGGAAGCGGCCTTATTTAAGGCCCAGACATCCCTCCTAGGCTTTGTGGATAAAACCCAATCATATTCTTCTTTCTTTTTATGTTTTATATTTTATTTTTAAATACATTGTATTAAAAGGAAAGGGTTTATAAATGAACAAAAATTGAAGAGGGGTGAGCTCTCCAACAACAAACCCAAACGAAGGAAGGAATACACCATCTTTATCAACCAAACTGTACTTTTAAGGTGTATTAGCGGAGACAACACTTCTTCTAAATGTTTACTAAAACTGCACGTTTATTTTTGCTTAATAATAACAAGCTAATGTCATATTCTATCATGGGGTTTAATTACTAAATTGTTAGACTTACGCGGTTATTACTCTTGTAGGGAACCTGTTTCTAGAACCAAAGAGTGGTACAATTGCCATTACAGACTTTGCTTAAGATAGATATTCGAACTATATCAAGTTTGCTTTAAGTTATTATTAGTTGCTCCATGTCTTTGTATTGAGAATTATACTTGTCATTGTAATCATTAATAGACTTCTTAAATTTATTTCACCTTCTTATGTATTAACTCTAATGATGCTTAGAGGGGTGGTTTCCCATTTAGCTATTAGTTGGTTAAACTGGAGTAATTGCCAGTAACCCTGCCAAACTGATTAAGGTTAGTTTTGGGGGCGTTACAACTAAACATTCTTAGGGTAAAAGGTGATTACGGTTAGCAATTATTGGCTAAAACCGCTAATTGTAACCGCCTAAGCAGTTAGTAAAGGCGGTTAACGGTTAATAACGCTAATAACCGCTAACCTCTTTTTAAAGAAAATTTCTTTAAAAAATTTTGAAAAGTTAAAAAAAAAAAAAAATGTTATAGTAATATGATAGTACTCTACTACATACGACATTATATATATATACACAAAAACGATGTCGTTTCATGTATTTTTATATAATATACATAAAGGCCGTTAGCAGTTAACGGTTAGCAATTAGCGATTTTTTCAAAACCGTAACCACCTATGTAGTTAGCTTTTTTTTAACCGCCTTCAAAAGCAGTTGGTGCAATATTAACCGCCCGCATTTTCACCTCTAAACATTCATTCTCATTTGTTCATTCCCTGACGTATCAGTAAAAATTACCATCAGATGAAATAATATATGAAAGTATATGTAACATCTAAAAGTGATTTTTACTGGCAGGTCAGGGAGTAAGAACTTGAAAGTATGTATAACATTTCTCATATATAATAACAAGAACTAAGAGGGTGAATAAAATTGTGACAAATGACATAGCATGCCAAGAATTTTCATATTTTTAGACCATATACTTTGATTTATATATCTCTTTGAGACGATCTTGATGGTGGTAAGTTTGAACCTTCAATAAAAATAGAATTATCATACTTAATAGGATTTGATCAAAAGATTTTACATTGAGAGAAAATTCACATTAAAGAAGTATTTTCATCTTACACCTTCTTTTTTTCGATATTATTTTATTAATTTGTAATGAAAAAAAAAAAAAACAAACGCATAAAACAGGTTATAATTAAGCTAGTTATTCCCATAGATATTGGGTGTCACTAATTAACTTGTTGGCAAAGTTTTTTCAACATTATATCACCTACTCATGAATGAACCCATTGTATCCTGTCCACCACTGTGAACCAGAAGAGTCTTTTATCAAACGTTGACAAGTCTTGTGACCTTGGGAGGTGCGTTAAACATGTGAAGCCCAGATGGGTGGATTAATCAAGCAAGAATCTTGTGCAAATGTTAAATGTGCATGCCGTTGGAGAGAGAGACAGAGATAGAGAGATATGACCAATGTGGGACAAAAGAGGTAAAGGAAAAACGCATGAAAGGTGAGATGATTTTAATACTGGAGTGGGGGAGGGGGGAGAAGAATGCATTGATTTTGGGCCCAGCATGCGTCGGAGCTTCGCAATAATGTCAGACGCAGGTGCCATAGGGCTAGCTACCCTTCATCATTACACGCATAATACTTGCGTATTAGCTCTGTTTACTCATCCTTCAAGCTAAGGAAACCCCATGCTTCCTCCCATTATTTTACCATCTACAAATACCCAAAGAGAGGCGAAAACTATTTCATATAATTGCTCCTTTTAATTTAGAAAACTTAAAAAAAAAAAAAAAAAAAAAAGACTCTCGCATTAACTTACATTTGTTTTAACATACTCTCCTAAAATTTAAAAACTATCAATTAATAATATTGAACTTTTAATTTTTTTAATTATCCTATTTTGTTAGAATTTTTCGTTAATTTTTATCAAAATGCCCAAATTACCCCTACTGCAAAGATATATATATATATATATATATGTTTGAATCTTTAGAATTTTTATTTTTATTTTTTTATAATAAAACATTTGGGTATTTTGAAAATTTTGACAAGATTTAACGGAAAATTTTAGTGAAATGGAGTAATTGAAAGAGATTGAAAGTTCGATGTATTTAATTGAGAGTTTTTGAATTTGAAAGAGGTACTTTCAAAACACGTAAAAGTTCAAGAGGGTTTTGTGGAGTTTTCTATTTTCATTTTAAGTCAAATGGAAATGATTGTTGTCGGCTAGAAAATAGGATCCTCTCCTTTCAAGTAAAATAGAAAGAAGTCATTTTATGGTCAAGATTTAGATCATGTTTGAAATTGCGTTAAAGAGCTTAGAAAATTCTTTTAATACATAAAAAAGTTGTGCCAAACAAAAATGGTTTCCTTTGATAAAAAAAAACTTTAAAACTTTGAAACTTTTTTTTTTTTTCATCCTAAAAAGCTCTTTCTAGCTTTATTTCCCAAGACAATTCCAAACATGATCTTAATATTATTGTATTTATATGTAAACACCATTATTTACGTTATTCTTTTTGGGAGTGAAATAGAAAGAAGCTATTTTACGGTAAAGATTTAATATTATTGTATGTAACCGTATAGATAATGCCACGTGAGAAATATGTTGGTATGTCATTCAAAAATTTTATATATAACAACATTAAATCCTTACCATAAAATAGCTGTTCTCCATTTCTACCTATCGGAATTATCTTGTTTTGTAATCTACGTTAAATTGATGAGAGAAACCATAAAGCTAAAGAAATGAATTGAAGATTGGTCTCTTTCTGTTTCTTAATTAGCAACTTTTAAATTGTAAAAGAGTTGGCATGTGGCAGCACAAGCATGATAAGTTTAATAACTATCAAAACGAGCGTTTTGGGCTTTCGAGTAGATGATCAATGTGAACATTGTGAAGCAAGAAAGAAAGATTGATGCATGTCTTTATAGGCAAGGCACTTGAGTAGAAAAATACATGATTTTGAGAAGGCTCTCAAGTAGAGAACATAATGCTGAATGACAGATAAGATTGTGAGAGATGACAAACTAAAATGGACAATGAATATTATGAGAAGATATAATTATTGCACCAAAATTTAAGTCCTATATCCCACAAGGGATAAAACTGCACTTATGTTTGAGAATTGTCAAATTTGGTGAAAACTAATATGGAAAGAGAGTGAAAATAGTTTGTTGATGCAGTTTCTGGTTCGGTTTGATCAGTTATGGGCTACCTGTAAAATAGTAAGAACGTCAAATGATCTGTTGGTTTGAAAATCGTGAAACTCCAATGTTTAAGCTAGCATTTTTATTTGGAGTGAAAATATAGCAACAAACTATAGAGTGTTTTTCTTAGAGGAATCAAGCACCCTTTACATGATGTGTTGTGCCTCTTTTATAAGGTTTTATGTAACCGTTTTTCCTATTTCATGTTCACGTGGTAGGTGAGAGATAATCTCAATTGAAATATCTATAGTAGCTGACCAAACTATCTGAGATATTTGGATTCCAATATATTGAAATGGGTATCCCTCTTTAAAGAGAATTCTAATAGACATAGTACGTTATCCATCTAATGGATTATTTGAATGAGATTGCTTGAATGGGACTAATGACAAGATTTATTCCCAAGTTCATTGAAAATTTACTAGGTTTGGCCAACCGAGTGAGCGACTAATTTTTCGCTATTCCAACAAAAAATAGGGTTGGAACTTATATATATAAAGACCCCAGTTAAAACTCTGAACACATTATTTGACCATGCCATAACAAACTAAAATCAAGTTGTAATGAGCCTTATTATGCTTCATTTTGTCCATGAGACCTTTGTACTAAAAACCCGTGTTATTTCGTTATTCAAAATATGAGCCGTCATCTTTAACAAATTCTATATGATTAAGGATAGAGATCTCTAAAAATTTTGTTGTTTAGATCGCTAATAGTTGGTAGAACAAATATAAGAGATAACAGATAACAATTAATAGACATCCCCATCAAATAGTTGGTACAACAAATATAAGAGATAACAATTAATAGACATCCCCATCCTTGGAGCGGACATGCAACCTCGCAGTAAAGATAATAATAAATGAAAGAACACACTATCTTGCAACCTCGCAGTAAAGATAATAATAAATGAAAGAACACACTATCTTTGACACAATCATTCTGCTCCCTCCTCTCTAGCCTCTTTAATCACTAAAACTTACTTGGAAGCAACAGCCACTTCCTAAGACCTTATAAAAGCCCCGGTCCAAAAACCAAAATTTCTCCAAAAGCTACTAGCCTGGTAGTACCTTAGCTTCAAATCTCCAAAAAGTGAGGAAGCTAGCTAGTACTGAGAAACATGTCTCCAATGGTGTCGTTTTTTCTCTTCTTCTCTTTACTAACACTTCTCTCCATTGCTAGAGCTCAAGATAGAGCCCCTCATGGGATTGTTTATGAAAACCCAATTGCTTTTACTCCATCTGCATATGACTTCTTCCATCCAAGCACGCAAAGATCCTGTGAAACATCCAATTGCTCGCCGTTGCCTGTCGCAGCGCAGGTTGTCGAGGCCACTCCGGGCCATGAGAGCAGAGAATTAGAGTCCCAGAAAGGCAGCAGAGTGGGAGCTGCTGCGATTGCTGGCATTGCGTTTGGCCTTGTGTTTGCTGTTCTTTTGGGGATGGGCGTCTACTATGTTGTCATCACACGTCGAGCCAACGTGAGTCGAACCAATTCTGTTCAGCCCGATGCTTGATCATGTCCCAAAACCACAACATGTTTGGTCAAACTTAGACCAACCTGTTTCTTTCTTTTCCTTAATATTTGATTCGGGTTATGTAGCGAGTGAAGGGGAAAAAACCATCCCGTCTTATTATCCATATTAGATTTTACAACATCTAGCCATGTATATGTTGTTTATGTTGTCATGTCATTTCAAATGACATAACACCATGCATATACACTGTTAGATCATATAAAATCTAATATGGATCTCTGTAGTTGTAATAGTTAGTGATAAGATGCATGGTGTTTCAGAATTATGGCTCATTAAGTAGCCGACTTTTGGTATATAAGCAAAAAGATTATTAAATGATTATTAGGCTGTATGTGTATGTAAGGGTGGCGATTCATTTGTTGTGTGTCGAGGTTGAGTCATGTCAAAGCATGGGTATAATATTATATAAGTTAACCATAACTCGACTTATTTAATTAAACGAGTTAAACTCTTCGACTAATAACCCTATAATTTTGTATTTGGATCGTATTGGGTTCACGAATTATGTCAAAAATTGACAGTCATTATGTCGCGTGTCGAGTTCAGGTCATATCGAGACATGTGTATATAAGACTATATAAGTCAACCATAATACAACCCATTTAATTAAATAGGTCAAATTCTTTAACCATAACTCTTTAATTTCATATTAAATTTATGTCGAATTCACGAGTCATATAAAAAAAAATTGAGAACCCTATCTACATGTATAATGTTAGCCGAGGACAATGGGAGACACAGAGAAGTAGAGCCTCCAAAAGTCAACAAAAGAACACCCAAAAAAAAATGAACTGTTAATAATCATTATATGTGATACTGACCAAGAAATCAGACTGAATGATGTAAATTGTCATTTATGGCGACAAACTGTCAGGATAGCAGCAGGACAGCATTCTTTGGTTTAAGGTTTCTGAATTCTGAAGAAACAAAGGAGACGCTGGTTTGGCCTTTCAGCAGCAACAAAGTGGCCTCAAAATCAGTAACAAAATGTCAGTTACTCACACCTTCCATATTGTCTTGTGGCTTGCACCAACATGTTCTTTCTCCACACAATGTTTAATTATTATATGAACAGAGAGATTCAGCCAATGAGAAACTGTAAACTGAAAGTTGCAAAATTTATATTCGAAAGAAGCATTACTATATTGGTTAGGCATCTTTACCATTTGTAAGCTACATTCGTCCACAGGAAACTATTCTAATCTCCCACTTGATTATAAAGCTAAACCAACCATTACATGACCCAAAAGAGAAGAAGAAAAGAGGGCAGGAGTTCATAATTTTCTTTACCCTTGCAAATATAATTAACTCCATAGTATCCCCAATAGCAAATTGGGAACAAACCAAAAACTTCAGTATACCAAATCTCATATGACCATTACAAAATCTAAAGCAGATTCTTCGCATTGCATTTGGGTGGAACAAAAATTGAAGAAATAATAAGATACTGAGATATGATAGGGGCTCAATTGAGCTCCATCTAAGACCCAACTTTTACTTACGTGACACAAAGCTATATAAGAGTTGTTTCAGGTTCAAAATTGAAAGAGAAATGATAAAGACAACTTTGGCCAAACATTTCTTTCATGTGGTCATTTTTTTAAAAAAAAATAAATAAATAAAAAAATTCTGAAGTAATAACATCCTATGTGGTCGTTTTTTTTTTTTTTTTTTTTAAAAAAGACCACATAGGATTTTTTACTTAATAAATTTATTAATTTATTAATTTTATTATTATTTTTTTTAAAAAAAAAATGACCACATAAGAGAAAAGTTTGGCCAAAGTTATGTCTTTAAGTTGTGTCTCTATCATTCCTCAAATTGAAATTTCAAAAAAAACAAAAAAAAAAAAGACAAAAATCAAAACATAGATCCACAAAAATTGGGTTGTAGAGCCCCTATCATATCTCACTTTCTCTACCTTTGCAGATATAATTAACTACATAGTATCCCAACCAAAAAAAAAAAAAAAAATCTGAACAAACCAAAAACTTCAACCAATAGCAAATCTACTACCAGTAGACGAGCGTCACAAACCTCATAATTAGACCATTCCAAACCAAAAAGTCCTCTTACTCCGGGTAAAATTTTTCTAAATGCCTTGGTTGCCCACCCTCAACCGCCCATCGGGGGCAAATATTTTTCCCAAAGGACGAGGATTCACACCGAACCGCCAACATGAATTTTTTTTTTTCATCTATTTCTGCCGTGAGGAGATTAGGTCAGAGAAGGTAGAAGAAGAAGAGGGGAACAAGACTTGATTTTTTTTTTTTTTTGTAAAAATGCACCGTTTAAGTGAAGTAAAAAAGATCCATTTAAATAATGTTGAGAAAGAACCGTTTTTGTTTTAATCCATTGCTAGCAATGGCGGAGCCAGACAATTGATATTTGGGTGTCACTAAATTTTTTTTGAAGATGCCGAGTGGTAACTTACATAAGTAGGAGATAATATATATATATATATATATATATATATATATATATATATATATATTTCTTTTTTTGGGGTTGCCGTGTGGAACTTGAGTAGAAAAATAGCAAAAAATAAAATTAAATTAAAGCTTTGGGGGTGCTGGGGCACCGCAAAGCCTCAAGTGGCTCCGCCCCTGATTGCTAGTTGCACCACTTAAATTACAGTATAATGGAACCATTTGACTTTTTTCAAACTCCTCGGAGACCAATTGAAACTAGTTAATGCGGATTACAGCGTTGACTTAGTTAACATTCAACAATTATCCATTCCCTAGGAAGGCTTACTAACACAATGCATTGGAATGCCCAGGAAATAAACGTAGAGATTTTTTTTTTTTTTTTTTAAGCAAATGCCTAGGCTCTAACCCTAATATAATTTAGTGGAATGCCCAGGAAATAACCTATTTTCTTTTACATCCAACTGAATTCTTATATTACAATTTAACCTTAAAGATAATCTGATCACTTTAGGAAAAGATTTGCCATTTTATTATATACAAAAACTAAATGAGAAATATATGTAAATAGAACTTCGTTTTGCAAATAATTAACAAATGAACAATGTGGCAACCTTTGACAATAGAAGAAGCAAAAGAGCTGGTTTCATGAGTTGAAGCAAAGAGATTTCAGCTGAAATTTCGAGTTCGCGAACATGCATATAATATTTTAAATTGTTTATATGAAGAATGGAGGATGTTTAACTTTACATGCTTTTCTGCGCGTGGAACCGCTCCCCTAAAATAAACGAATGCTAAACCAAAAATTAGAGAACGAATAACTACTATTGAAAGAGTGTTTGCGGTTAGCGGTTTAAGACAATATCGAAATAAGGAGAAATGAATACTTGCATGAGAAAAAACTTGGGAGGAAAACGAGACGGGGGAGGGAATACAAATGAGAAAGTTTCATTCTCAAACACTGCTAGCTTTTCCAGCAATTATAGAAATCCCCATGTATATATATGTGTAGCTTCATAAGGAAATTTCAAATAACTAAAGCAAAATTGCTAGAGGAGTTTATAGCAAGCATCATTTAGGATTACTAAAGCCAAAAATTTATTCGATTCCTTCATATAAATTCATGTCCTACGTACGTACTAAGACAGACTTTGTAACTTGGTATATCTTTACACCTTAGATATACCAACTTTGACGACCATAAAATAGATAGTACCCATGTCATTAATTTAGGATCCTTGTCCTAGCTGAAAAGGGTGTTCAACTCTCTTGAATTAATTCTAGATATCTTACTCTGACTTTGCTTCTCTCTTTCTCAGGAGAGAAGCTCCTCCTCTCTAGTAGAGAAATTCCCACGTCCTTTGTGAGGCTTTCCACAGCTTGTTGCAGCTTTTTCCAGGGAGGAGGGAGGGAGTTTTCTTCCTCCCTTACCCACCCCCCACCCCCCCCTTTTTTTTTTTTTTTTCCCATTTTTCTTCTATTGTTTTGGTGTCTTTCCTCCCTCTCCAGCAATACCGACGATCCAATCGTTTTCCTCCGTGCCTCCATCATTGCCAAGCGGCACCATCACCCCAAACCTCCGCTCAACGTCGTCTATTCCACAGGAGATCTCAACATAACATCACCTCTTCCTTCCAAGCAAGATCTGGTCATCTTGGGATGGTCATGCTCCTACCTGGGCCCTCTGTTTTAGTGGCCCATTTTGAGAAGATCGGGTCTTTTTTTTTTTACCCATTTCTTACTATTTAGTTGTATTTTCGAATTTATTGTTGGAAAACCCCTCTTTTTTGATGTTTTGAATCATGTAACCCTTTCTCAAATTTGCTTAAAAAAAAAAAAAAAAAAAGTGCAGTGTGGGCCATTCAATATCCATATTCGATTCCTACATATATGATAACATCACTAATCCAAAATAGAGAATAACTTCTATAAGGTCTTGGCACAAATCAAGACCTTTGTGTCCTCCAATGAGGATTTGACAAATCAATGTGGAACACCTTAAACAAAATAAACAAAAACATTAGATTTTAGTTTCATATTTCTCATATGGATTAAAAGTAAAAAACCTATTTCCCACTTTTCTTATTCATCTACTCAAACTTGTTGCCAGCCGCCACCCTCTGCTAGCCACGACACCGGTCAGCTTAGACGACGCCAGCCATGACGTCGGATAGCCACAACGCTCCTCCACGCCGGTAATTTCTCTCACCAAGAGCCGAGCATATTGCAAAAAAAAAAAAAAAAAAAAAAAATCTCTGCTTTAAGATCAGATCTATAATAAAGGCTAGAGTAGATCATGAAATGGCATTCATCTTACAGGTCATGGGTTAAGATCAGATCCACTATTGAAATATGTGAAATATGAATTTGTGTTGAATGAGAAGAAAGTATATTCCGAGTACAAAATCCTTAACACTTCATATCCAAGTCTTCAAAAGATTGGAATTCCGTGGATTGGTCTCAAAGAGAGATTGCCGGCATGGAGGAGTGTTGTGGCCGGCAGAGGTGGCAGCATGTTTGGGTAGATGAATAGAAAAAGTGGGAAATAGATTTTTTAGGTTTTTTACTTTTAGGTTTTAACCCATATGAGAAATATGAAAATAAAATCTAGTGCTTTTGCTTATTTTACTTAAGGGTGTTCCACCCGGATTTGTCAAGCCTTCATTGGAAGACACCATAGATAACATCACTATTCCAAATAAAACCAAATAAATGCATTCATTACTCGAAAAAGAAATAATAATTGCAGGCAAAATTATTACATAGGTCTTTAACCATTGCCCTTGACGCTTGTCCCATGAACAACACATAAAATGCCTTCTTTCTTTCTTTTTTTTTTTTTTTTTTTTTTTTCTTTTTTCTTTTTTCTTTTTTTGAGGTAACACAGAACATGTATAAAGATACAGATATGGGGGAACTGTTGGATGTTCATACAAAAACTGAGACAATCGAGCATTTCTACCACCCACGTGAACTAAGAGACTTAATAACAGGTCCAAAAGTCTGGTCCACAGCTTTGTTCCATTGATGTGCAAACTCTGAGCGAGATCTCTTTCCAAATATCGGTTCTCTCATCTGAAACAAGTTCAACGCTGAAACATTAGAATTTAAAGCCTTAACCAGAATGCCAACAGTACAAATTGATGGAATCAAATCAATATCTATTACATACAGAAACAATTTCTCATTCTTTCATGCCAACAAAGGCCATTTTTTTCATTGAATAAATGCTGAAAGAGGCTTTAATTTACACCCCAAAATCCACCATAAATAATTTGTTTTTGATGCTCAAATGTTGCCCCATATTCACTTTCACAATGAGAGGCTCAATCTCATCAGATTCCTATGTAGTCACCTCATTTCTCCCCAACCTTTCAACAATTATGAAGATGTGGCCAACTAATGAGAAATTTCAAGTGTACAGATGTAAAGGCTTCAGGTAACTCAGTACAACTCTACCCTCACATCGACACCCCTGAATATTTATCAATCACAAGGCTTAAAGTTGCAAGTTCTTGCAAAAGAGATACTGGCAACTTAAATTTTCCAACAACATGAAAGGCATGCAACGTTGAGAGCATTGAGGAAGGTAGAAAGGTTTGGGAATGCATGCAACATTGTAAAAGGCTTTCTGTAATCCCCTTTTTATAATGATGTCCGAACCACCAAAATTCCAGACTCATTCGGCAGCACGGGTGCATGCCTCTCTCATTATTTGCCAATCCATACAAAAAAATGAATGGTACATGGTACATTACCAATCACAGTTACTATCCTAACTAAATTTTCACGTTAATTTAGGTGGCCAAACCACATTACAAGGATATCTACAACAACAAATACCCCCAACTAAGAACGGATTTCTCACATCTCTTTGCATGACTAGTACCCCAAGCGCTAACATTGTCCTTACAAAAAATAGCAATACCTTTGAATAGTGAAGGGCTTTTATAATTTAGAATCTGCCCTTAATATACTGAGGAGATCTCCTTTTACATCGCTTTGGGCCCTGGGAGCCAGGACCACAAAGGAATGTAGAATAAAATTGTGAGATGTGCTAGTTTAGCACTCAACATTTCTGTTATAAGAATGACATAATTTTACATATAACCACCAGGTATTTTGCAGCGCCAATAGCCAGAAAATTAAAGCATTATTCTCCTTAAGGTCTCCTCTCAAAAGTTACCACAAAGACAATTTCCTGAAGTCCCATCAAGTATAAATCTTTCTATTTGCGTCAATACAAAATTTCAACTACAATACCCCCGCCTCCCAAACACAACCCCCCCCCCCCCCCCCCCCCCCCCCCCCCAAAAAAAAAGAAAAAAAAAATTGAAAATCTAAGTAAAGGGCCAAAAACATTAGTGTGACGTTATTTCATGTGTATGAGACAAGTGATAGACCCAACGAAATGGCAACCACCTCTTGCACAATGAGGTTTGTACATCCCATCTTTCATACAGTATGGCTGATAACAATTGGATAAACTAAAGTCAAATATTTCACTTCATCATAAACATCTTCACAGGTTTGGTGGTATATGATTAGATTACTACATGATAAGGATTTCAAAGGGAAGAGACTAAAGCATAAGATCCGCTACTTTGCACCCCAATCACCAAATAGTTGGAAACTCATTGACAATGGCGATATTAAAATTGTTGGAAACCCATTATATCTTGTCAGGAAATAAATTCATTTTTAAAATTAGTAAAATGGTCATTACTAAGACTTATATATATATATAACTAATTCAATCTTATTAGAAAACGCACATGGGTACAATCCCAGTCCACAGGGATTGTACAACAAATATAAGAGATAACAGATAACAATTAATAGACATCCCCATCAAATAGTTGGTACAACAAATATAAGAGATAACAATTAATAGACATCCCCATCCTTGGAGCGGACATGCAACCTCGCAGTAAAGATAATAATAAATGAAAGAACACACTATCTTTGACACAATCATTCTGCTCCCTCCTCTCTAGCCTCTTTAATCACTAAAACTTACTTGGAAGCAACAGCCACTTCCTAAGACCTTATAAAAGCCCCGGTCCAAAAACCAAAATTTCTCCAAAAGCTACTAGCCTGGTAGTACCTTAGCTTCAAATCTCCAAAAAGTGAGGAAGCTAGCTAGTACTGAGAAACATGTCTCCAATGGTGTCGTTTTTTCTCTTCTTCTCTTTACTAACACTTCTCTCCATTGCTAGAGCTCAAGATAGAGCCCCTCATGGGATTGTTTATGAAAACCCAATTGCTTTTACTCCATCTGCATATGACTTCTTCCATCCAAGCACGCAAAGATCCTGTGAAACATCCAATTGCTCGCCGTTGCCTGTCGCAGCGCAGGTTGTCGAGGCCACTCCGGGCCATGAGAGCAGAGAATTAGAGTCCCAGAAAGGCAGCAGAGTGGGAGCTGCTGCGATTGCTGGCATTGCGTTTGGCCTTGTGTTTGCTGTTCTTTTGGGGATGGGCGTCTACTATGTTGTCATCACACGTCGAGCCAACGTGAGTCGAACCAATTCTGTTCAGCCCGATGCTTGATCATGTCCCAAAACCACAACATGTTTGGTCAAACTTAGACCAACCTGTTTCTTTCTTTTCCTTAATATTTGATTCGGGTTATGTAGCGAGTGAAGGGGAAAAAACCATCCCGTCTTATTATCCATATTAGATTTTACAACATCTAGCCATGTATATGTTGTTTATGTTGTCATGTCATTTCAAATGACATAACACCATGCATATACACTGTTAGATCATATAAAATCTAATATGGATCTCTGTAGTTGTAATAGTTAGTGATAAGATGCATGGTGTTTCAGAATTATGGCTCATTAAGTAGCCGACTTTTGGTATATAAGCAAAAAGATTATTAAATGATTATTAGGCTGTATGTGTATGTAAGGGTGGCGATTCATTTGTTGTGTGTCGAGGTTGAGTCATGTCAAAGCATGGGTATAATATTATATAAGTCAACCATAACTCGACTTATTTAATTAAACGAGTTAAACTCTTCGACTAATAACCCTATAATTTTGTATTTGGATCGTATTGGGTTCACGAATTATGTCAAAAATTGACAATCATTATGTCGCATGTCGAGTTCAGGTCATATCGAGGCATGTGTATATAAGACTATATAAGTCAACCATAATACAACTCATTTAATTAAATAGGTCAAATTCTTTAACCATAACTCTTTAATTTCATATTAAATTTATGTCGAATTCACGAGTCATATAAAAAAAATTGAGAACCCTATCTACATGTATAATGTTAGCCGAGGACAATGGGAGACACAGAGAAGTAGAGCCTCCAAAAGTCAACAAAAGAACACCCAAAAAAAAAATTAACTGTTAATAATCATTATATGTGATACTGACCAAGAAATCAGACTGAATGATGTAAATTGTCATTTATGGCGACAAACTGTCTGGATAGCAGCAGGACAGCATTCTTTGGTTTAAGGTTTCTGAATTCTGAAGAAACAAAGGAGACGCTGGTTTGGCCTTTCAGCAGCAACAAAGTAGCCTCAAAATCAGTAACAAAATGTCAGTTACTCACACCTTCCATATTGGCTTGTGACTTGCACCAACATGTTCTTTTTCCACACAATGTTTAATTATTATATGAACAAAGAGATTCAGCCAATAAGAAACTGTAAACTAAAAGTTGCAAAATTTATATTCCAAAGAAGCATTACTATATTGGTTAGGCATCTTTACCATTTGTAAGCTACATTCGTCCACAGGAAACTATCCTAATCTCCCACTTGATTATAAAGCTAAACCAACCATTACATGACCCAAACGAGAAGAAGAATAGAGGGCAGGAGTTCATAATTTTCTTTACCCTTGCAAATATAATTAACTCCATGTGAACAAACCAAAAACATCAGTATACCAAATCTCATATGACCATTACAAAATCAAAAGCAGATTCTTCGCACTGCATTTAGGTGGAACAAAAATTGAAGAAATAATAAGATACTGAGATATGATAGGGGCTCAACTGAGCTCCATCTAAGACCCAACTTTTACTTACGTGACACAAAGCTATATAAGAGTTGTTTCAGGTTCAAAATTGAAAGAGAAATGATAAAGTCAACTTTGGCCAAACATTTCTTTCATGTGGTCATTTTTTTAAAAAAATAAATAAATAAATAAATTCTGAAGTAATAACATCCTATGTGGTCGTTTTTTTTTTTTTTTTTTTTTTTTTTTTTTAAAAAAAAAGACCACATATGATTTTTTACTTAATAAATTTATAAATTTTATTTTTTAAAAAATAAAAAAAAATGACCACATAAGAGAAAAGTTTGGCCAAAGTTATGTCTTTAAGTTGTGTCTCTATCATTCCTCAAATTGAAATTTCAAAAAAAAAAAAACAAAAAAAAAGACAAAAATCAAAACATAGATCCACAAAAATTGGGTCGTAGAGCCCCTATCATATCTCACTTTCTCTACCTTTGCAGATATAATTAACTACATAGTATCCCAACCAAAAAAAAAAAAAAAAATGTGAACAAACCAAAAACTTCAACCAATAGCAAATCTACTACCAGTAGACGAGCGTCACAAACCTCATAATTAGACCATTCCAAACCAAAAAGTCCTCTTACTCCGGGTAAAATTTTTCTAAATGCCTTGGTTGCCCACCCTCAACCGCTCATCGGGGGCAAATATTTTTCCCAAAGGACACGAGGATTCACACCCAACCGCCAACATGAATTTTTTTTTTTCATCTATTTCTGCCGTGAGGAGATTAGGTCAGAGAAGGTAGAAGAAGAAGAGGGGAACAAGACTTGATTTTTTTTTTTTTTTTTTGTAAAAATGCACCGTTTAAGTGAAGTAAAAAAGATCCATTTAAATAATGTTGAGAAAGAACCGTTTTTGTTTTAATCCATTGCTAGCAATGGCGGAGCCAGACAATTGATATTTTGGTGTCACTAAAATTTTTTTGAAGATGCCGAGTGGTAACTTACATAAGTAGGAGATAATATATATATATATATATATATATATATATATATATATATATATATATATATTCTTTTTTTGGGGTTGCCGTGTGGAACTTGGGTAGAAAAATAGCAAAAAATAAAATTAAATTAAAGCTTTGGGGGTGCTGGGGCACAGCAAAGCCTCAAGTGGCTCCGCCCCTGATTGCTAGTTGCACCACTTAAATTACAGTATAATGGAACCATTTGACTTTTTTCAAACTCCTCGCAGACCAATTGAAACTAGTTAATGCGGATTACAGCGTTGACTTAGTTAACATTCAACAATTATCCATTCCCTAGGAAGGCTTACTAACACAATGCATTGGAATGCCCAGGAAATAAACGTAGAGATTTTTTTTTTTTTTTTTTAAGCAAATGCCTAGGCTCTAACCCTAATATAATTTAGTGGAATGCCCAGGAAATAACCTATTTTCTTTTACATCCAACTGAATTCTTATATTACAATTTAACCTTAAAGATAATCTGATCACTTTAGGAAAAGATTTGCCATTTTATTATATACAAAAACTAAATGAGAAATATATGTAAATAGAACTTCGTTTTGCAAATAATTAACAAATGAACAATGTGGCAACCTTTGACAATAGAAGAAGCAAAAGAGCTGGTTTCATGAGTTGAAGCAAAGAGATTTCAGCTGAAATTTCGAGTTCGCGAACATGCATATAATATTTTAAATTGTTTATATGAAGAATGGAGGATGTTTAACTTTACATGCTTTTCTGCGCGTGGAACCGCTCCCCTAAAATAAACGAATGCTAAACCAAAAATTAGAGAACGAATAACTACTATTGAAAGAGTGTTTGCGGTTAGCGGTTTAAGACAATATCGAAATAGGGAGAAATGAATACTTGCATGAGAAAAAACTTGGGAGGAAAACGAGACGGGGGAGGGAATACAAATGAGAAAGTTTCATTCTCAAACACTGCTAGCTTTTCCAGCAATTATAGAAATCCCCATGTATATATATGTGTAGCTTCATAAGGAAATTTCAAATAACTAAAGCAAAATTGCAACAGGAGTTTATAGCAAGCATCATTTAGGATTACTAAAGCCAAAAATTTATTCGATTCCTTCATATAAATTCATGTCCTACGTACGTTCTAAGACAGAATTTGTAACTTGTTATATCATTACACCTTAGATATACCAACTTTGATGACCATAAAATAGATAGTACCCATGCCATCTAGGATCCTTGTCCTAGCTGAAAAGGGTGTTCAACTCTCTTGAATTAATTCTAGATATCTTACTCTGACTTTGCTTCTCTCTTACTTAGGAGAGAAGCTCCTCCTCTCTAGTAGAGAAATTCCCACGTCCTTTGTGAGGCTTTCCACAGCTTCTTGCAGCTTTTTCCAGGGAGGAGGGAGGGAGTTTTCTTCCTCCCTTACCCCCATTTTTTTTTCCCATTTTCTTCTATTGTTTTGGTGTCTTTCCTCCCTCTCCAGCAATACCGACAATCCAATCGTTTTCCTCCGGGCCTCCATCATTGCCAAGCGGCACCATCACCCCAAACCTCCGCTCAACGTCGTCTATTCCACAGGAGATCTCAACATAACATCACCTCTTCCTTCCAAGCCAGATCTGGTCATCTTGGGATGGTCATGCTCCTACCTGGGCCCTCTGTTTTAGTACTTATATTGCTTCATGCGGCCCATTTTGACAAGATCGGGTCTTTTTTTTTTTTAACCCATTTCTTACTATTTAGTTGTATTTTCGAATTTATTGTTGGAAAACCCCTCCTTTTTTGATGTTTTGAATCATGTAACCCTTTCTCAAATTTGCTTAAAAAATAAATAAATAAATAGTGCGGTGTTGGCCATTCAATATCCATATTCGATTTGTACATATGATAACATCACGAATAAACCTCATGTGCGGTCCGGCTGCAAAAGGTGTATTTTGCAGCAACCAATACAACAGCTACACCTAAGCTAGATGCACTTAATAAAATAGAAACCAAAACATTGGAACAAAAACTCTTAATAGACCCATTTTTAAAACAGCTACACTTTCCTATTTTGCTGCCGCCACTACCCAACGCAGCCGCCGCTACCCAACCCCAAATCACTGCCGCCGCCACTGCCCAACACCAAATCGTTTTGTTTGTTGGCTTGTTCCTTCCAGCAAGATGAGCTTGTTACAATTTTATTCTTTTGGCAATTATCCTGTTTGGTTTGTTCCACTGCCCAAGCTCTTTTTTTTTTTTTTGAATGATTATTGCTTGGACTTGCTTCTATTTGATACTGATAGATTAAATTTAGTGGGTCAATTTAAGGAAAGTCTTTTGGGTTTGTTGAAATCTAAAGAATGTATGAAGTTAAGGAGCAAGAAAGTCAACCACTTGGTGAGCTTTTAAACATTTATATGCTTAATCAAATATATGATGAATGAGAAAGAAATTGCTCAAGCCCGTTTACAACTCGAAAACCACGAACGAAAACTCCAGAGAGGGAGAGACCTTTTTTTTTTTGAAAGAGATGTTAAGATGAAAAGGTTGGAATGGTGTTTCAGAAAGAGATGTTCAGAGAGAGAGAGACGTTCGGATGAAAGAGATGGTGTTTTAGAGAGAAAAGGAAGAGAACAGGAAGAGTGCTTTCGATTTATTAAAGAGACAGAAAAATTTATTAGGTGTTTCAGTTATATTATGTATTTGTGCAATCAGGTGACGTGTCAATCAACCACTGGGTGCTGCAAAAGGTTGGAATTGCAGATTGGCCGCATAGTAGGGCCTCTCTAACATCATTAATCCAAAATAGAGAATAACTTCTGTAAGGTCTTGGCACAAATCAAAACCTTTGTGCCCTCCAATGAGGATTTGACAAATCAACATGGAACACCTTAAGCAAAATAAACAAAAACACTAGATTTTAGTTTCATATTTCTCATATGGATTAAAAGTAAAAAACCTATTTCCCACTTTTCTTATTCATCTACCCAAACTTGTTGCCAGCCGCTGCCCTCCGCTAGCCACGACACCGATCAGCTCAGATGATGCCAGCCATGACGTTGGACAGCCATGACGCTCCTCCATGCCGGTAATTTCCCTCTCACCGAGAGCCGAGCATATTGCAAATAAAAAAAAATAAAAAAAATCTCTGCTTTAAGATCAGATCTATAATAAAGGCTAGAGCAGATCATGAAATGGCATTCATTTTACAGGTCATGGGTTAAGATCAGATCCACTATTAAAATATGAATTTGTGTTGAATGAGAAGGAAGTATATTCCGAGTACAAAATCCTTAACACTTCATACCCAAGTCTTCAAAAGATTGGAATTCAGCGGATTGGTCTCAAAGAGAGATTACCTGCATGGAGGAATGTCGTGGCCAGCGGAGGTGACGGCATGTTTGGGTAGATGAATAGAAAAAGTGAGAAATAGAGTCTTTAGGTTTTTTACTTTTTAAGTTTTAACCCATATGAGAAATATGAAAATAAAATCTAGTGCTTTTGCTTATTTTACTTAAGGTTGTTCCACCCTGATTTGTCAAGCCTTCATCGGAAGACACTATAGATGACATCACTATTCCAAATAAAACCAAATAAATGCATTCATTACTCGAAAAAGAAATAATAATTGCAAGCAAAATTATTACATAGGTCTTTAACCATTGCCCTTGACGCTTGTCCCATGAACAACACATAAAATGCCTTTTTCTTTTTTCTTTTTTTGAGGTAACACAGAACATGTATAAAGATACAGATATGGGCGAACTGTTGGATGTTCATACAAAAACTGAGACAATCGGGCATTTCTACCACCCACGTGAACTAAGGGAATTAATAACAGGTCCAAAAGTCTGGTCCACAGCTTTGTTCCATTGATGTGCAAACTCTGAGCGAGATCTCTTTCCAAATATCGGTTCTCTCATCTGAGACAAGTTCAACGCTGAAACATTAGAATTTAAAGCCTTAACCAGAATGCCAACAGTACAAATTGATGGAATCAAATCAATATCTATTACATACAGAAACAATTTCTCATTCTTTCATGCCAACAAAGGCCATTTTTTTCATTGAATAAATGCTGAAATAGGCTTTAATTTACACCCCAAAATCCACCATAAATAATTTGTTTTTGATCCTCAAATGTTGCCCCATATTCACTTTCACAATGAGAGGCTCAATCACATCAGATTCCTATGTAGTCACCTTATTTCTCCCCAACCTTTCAACAATCATGAAGATGTGGTCAACTAATGAGAAATTTCAAGTGTATAGATGTAAAGGCTTCAGGTAACTCAGTACAACTCTACCCTCACATCGACACCCCTAAATATTTATCAATCACAAGGCTTAAAGTTGCAAGTTCTTGCAAAAGAGATACTGGCAACTTAAATTTTCCAACAACATGAAAGGCATGCAACGTTGAGAGCATTGAGGAAGGTAGAAAGGTTTGGGAATGCATGCAACATTGTAAAAGGCTTTCTGTAATCCCCTTTTTATAATGATGTCCGAACCACCAACATTCCAGACTCATTCGGCAGCACGGGTGCATGCCTCTCTCATTATTTGCCAATCCATACAAAAAAATGAATGGTACATGGTACATTACCAATCACAATTACTATCCTAACTAAATTTTCACGTTAATTTAGGTGGCCAAACCACATTACAAGGATATCTACAACAACAAATACCCCCAACTAAGAACGGATTTCTCACATCTCTTTGCATGACTAGTACCCCAAGCGCTAACATTGTCCTTACAAAAAATAGCAATACCTTTGAATAGTGAAGGGCTTTTATAATTTAGAATCTGCCCTTAATATACTGAGGAGATCTCCTTTTACATCGCTTTGGGCCCTGGGAGCCAGGACCACAAAGGAATGTAGAATAAAATTGTGAGATGTGCTAGTTTAGAACTCAAAATTTCTGTTATAAGAATGACATAATTTTACATATAACCACCAGGTATTTTGCAGCGCCAATAGCCAGAAAATTAAAGCATTATTCTCCTTGAGGTCTCCTCTCAAAAGTTACCACAAAGACAATTTCCTGAAGTCCCATCAAGTATAAATCTCTCTATTTGCGTCAATACAAAATTTCAACTACAATACCCTGCCTCCCAAACACACACACCCCCACCCCCCCCAAAAAAGAAAAAAAAAAAGAAAATCTAAGTAAAGGGCCAAAAACATTAGTGTGACGTTATTTCATGTGTATGAGACAAGTGATAGACCCAACGAAATGGCAACCACCTCTTGCACAATGAGGTTTGTACATCCCATCTTTCATACAGTATGGCTGATAACAATTGGATAAACTAAAGTCAAATATTTCATTTCATCATAAACATCTTCACAGGTTTGGTGGTATATGATTAGATTACTACATGATAAGGATTTCAAAGGTAAGAGACTAAAGCATAAGATCCGCTACTTTGCACCCCAATCACCAAATAGTTGGAAACTCATTGACAATGGCGATATTAAAATTGTTGGAAACCCATTATATCTTGTCAAGAAATAAATTCATTTTTAAAATTAGTAAAATGGTCATTACTAAGACTTTATATATATATATATATATATATATATATATATATATAACACTAATTCAAAGAAAACGCACATGGGTACAATCCCGGTCCACAGGGAATATGCAAGAAAGACATCCAACTAGGAGAAAGAAGAAGAAGAAGAAAACAAAATCCAGAAACTCTAGGAAATTAAAAAGTTATGAATCAAAAATAGTTGACTAAAATTTAGGGAAACTTTACTTAAGCCTCCTGAACTTTTATCGCTTCTGCAATTACCTCAAAAAAGTTCAAAAACGTTCAATTTAGTGTATTCAGCTTTAAAAAGTTTGTAATGGCCTTAGAAATTCTCAAAATATCCTTTTATATATATATAATTAAGGTAATTTTGTAATCCTATAAATTTTATAGGAGTATAAAGGTCATTTCACCCCTTTGCCGTCTAAGTTAACCCCAAACTCTAACAAGAAGAGTGACATTATAAAGAGTATGTTTGGGATTGCATTAGGAGATAAAGCTTTTAAAGTCAAAAAGAACTTTTTAGACAAAAGCTTCATTCTTAACCTTTTCCCACAAATGCGTTTTGGCCTTTTTTAGAATAAAAAAAGTCAAAGAAGTGCTTTTGAACGATTTTACCAAACATGTCAGCATTTTAGGTACTAAAAATATTTTCTAAGCTCCATATCGCAATCCCAAATAAGCTATAAATTGAGAGTTTTTGAACTTTAGGGGGGTGATTGCAAAAGCGATAAAATTCAGGGAGATAAAGTGATGTTTCCCCTAAAAATTATTAGTATAAAGATACCTTTGGTGCTGTTTTTACTAAAAGGTATATGGTTCTACAAGTATAATATTTTCACACTTCCAGTAGCAACAGCCACATCTATATACATTCCAAACATGTTATGTTCCCAGTTCCTAAACATAATCAATGACACCTCCTATGTTAAAGTAATCCTGGACTGATGGCGGCTTATGTAGTGGTTGGCCCTGTGCTTGACAGAGAAGAAGCAACCAAAGATACGATCCCTTGCAGTCTTGTTCTCTGTCGCGAACTGAGATTGCTAGCCAGTTAGGTCAGAAAGGTACAGCCTAACTATGAGGTACATTGGCAGATGTTGCAATAATATATAGATGAATTTTGGCTGGTACAATCACTCTATTGTCCACTTCCAAGCAACTATGCTACTATTTCCACCCCAACCTCGAACCGACTACTGGAAATCCTACTAAGAGCCGGGCATTTTTATCAGCAACTCACTCCCTGGAGAATTGCATTGCCACCACATATAGCACAGGGAATCTTGTTAGCAATAAACTATCGAATTCAATGTAGACCCCCAAGCAAGCAGCAATTTCAAAAGATGTAACAAGAGGGGCCATATATCCTTTAACAGCAAAAAGCTTGAAATGTTGCCAAGATGACTGGAACCAAGAAACAGGTAAAGACCACCGAAAAATGGGCTCTCTTCTATTAAGAGAGGCAAAGTCAATGGCACTGAAGTGAAGAAAGCTCAATAAACACACGAATATTCTTCCTAAAACATCACGATAGACTGAACTCCCTACTCCCTGTTTCCAGAAGCTAAACTCCCTTTCGTATCTTTCTCTACTCTGCACTTTTTTCTATGCTCTAAACGTAAAAAAATAATTGGATATTACATTGAGCATAATGGGGTGCGTGTGTGTCTGCGTATTCGAACTAGAGACCTACCCAGCTCCACCTCAATCCTCTACCACCACGGCCATAGCCCAAGTGGCAATTTGAAATATACAGAGCAACCCAGAAAAGATAAGTCCGCAGAATTTCTTAGTTCGACAATCATATTACCGAAGATAATTTGGTCATTTCCACGGCCATTAGAGGAGCTAATATCAACTACACATCAAAGACTATGGAAATAACCAAAATCTTTGCCAATAAACTTTCCTTTCTAATCAAACTAAAAGTTTTGAATACACCTAACAAATTCATATAGTTTATTTTGAAATCAATTTTCTTTCTGAAATCTCCTTAAAAATAAAGAAAATAGAAAATTAGACCATTCTAGAGATTCTCAGAAGCCTAAGGTTGCAAAAGATTAAAAAATATAGGAAATTAAATTCTAGGGTTTCAGATACCGAAATTGTACATCATGACAATGCGAAAGAGAATGGGAGGAAGCATTACCGGAGACCGCGTAGTGGATTGAGAATGGGTATCAGAAATGGATTTGTAGATGCTTCTGCGTTGCTCAAATACAACGACCCCCGTGAGTATGCTTCCCAGCGCAAAACCAAGAAGACGCTCCTGCGTACAAAAGGTTTAAACAAAAAAATCGGCGTCAAAACCTGAATTTAGAAGGAAAAAAAAAATGAAAAAGTTAAAAGTTTTAGGGAGTTGTTAGAGATTGGATGAGCACCTGAGTTAGAACGCTAACCATGGCGGCCGGTGGTGTGTTCTGCAACGGAGAAGAGAAGAGAATTTGTTTGCTAGCGCAACAGCCGAGGCCCGGTTAGAGTGTGTAAAAGCGCTAGATCAATGGGCCCAACTATGGCCCATGAATAGGTGGGGCTTAGCTGTAGTAGATCGCACCATTGCTTCCGGGCAGCCCATTTTAAATTACACAATTCGGCTACGTATTTGTAAGCTCCTTTAGTTTTTTTCTTTTAAATGGTAATTTATTAAGGGTTAGTTTGGATTTGCGGTTTCAAAAAATGCAATTTTAAAAATAAAAATTTTAAATTTTGCAATTTAAAAAATGTAATTAAGTGTTTGGTAAAATCACAATTTGACTTTTGATATCGCGGTTTATCCTTTAAAAGCGTGCATTTTCAAAAAACCACATAGGTGTCTGCGATTTGAAAAAGCCGATTTTCTACGTTTTTCAAATCACAATTTTTTTAAAACGCAATCCAAAACAATCTATATTTTGCGATTTGATTTAAAATCACACTTTTTGTCTATGAAATCGCAATGTCAAACACACCATAATTCTAGATTTTACACTCACTCCTACTTCTTTACACATTTTTCCACACCCAAAGATGGATTTTAAAACCACTATTGAATGTGAGATGAATTTTTATTAGATTGTAATTTAATAGTAGTTTTAAAAGCCACCTATGGGCTTGGAAAAATAGGTGTAAAGAAGTAGGAGTAAGGGTCTATTTGGAATTGCGATTTCAATTAGTGCACTTTTAAAAATTGCGTTGTTGAAATCGCTACTTTTTAAAATCGTAAAGTAAAACATGTTAAAAACTATTTTTTTAATCAAATATTTGTTATGCAAAATTGTGATTTTTGTTTAAATTCACACTTTTTTCAAATAATCCTAGACTACTTATAGAAATCGCAGTTTTTTTTTTTTTTTTTTCCTATTTTAGATTAAATGATTTTTAAATCGTAATGCTAAACACATTATGTTTTGCGATATCTTTTAAAAACGCAGATTATTCTTGCAAAATCACAATCGCAAACGCACTCTAAGTGTAACATGACTCTATGAGTTTTATTGTTGGATGGAAGGCTATTTATAAATTGCTTGAATGCTAATAAAAATATAGAGAAATTTATTTTCAAACCCTTGATTTGAAAGAGGTTCAAGTTCCCTCGAAAACCCTATCCTAAATTACCCTATTACGGACATAATATTCAAGTTCGTAATAAAGAGGGTGACTGACCACCATCTCACCCTTTGAAGAGATGGTCACCTTCGAGGATGGTGGTTGGCCACTGAAGGGGGCTATGACCACCTTCGATTTTTTGAGTGTGGTGCGACTAGCTACTAATGGCTTGACATAGTTATCTTTTTTTTTTTTTTTTTTTTTTTTGACATGTCTACACAAGGGAAGGGGAAGGGATTCGAACTAGTGACCTCCACTTCATGAGGCGTGGTTCACAGCCGATTGAGCTACCCCTTAGAGACCTTGGCATAGTGATCTAATAAGGTTGACATTGCTTGTACCAAGTATATAACATTGCCCATATGCTCTTTCGCAGCATTGGATGCGACTAGGGGTGTCAACCCGGTCTGATTTCTCGGTTTTTGGCCAAAACGAGGACCAGAACCGGAGTACCCCGGTTTTTGGATTTGGGAAACGGAACCAGGAACCCGGTCCCGGTTACCGGCCGGTTCCTACTTTTAGCCGGTCTGGTAACCGGTTTTTTTTTTAAATTGTTTTTTTTTTTTTTTGAAACCTCGTGAAAAAATTGTAAGGTTTAATTTCATAACTATTTAATCACCTTAATATCAAATTGACAAATACCCAAAGCTTAAAGGAAAGATAAATTTACCTTTGAAGAACTGTCAATCCATTTGGCCAAACTCATTGATACAAAACTCACCAAGAAAATCATCAAGCGCAAAAAGCAAATCTTCAAAAAATGAATAACACAAAAGCAAACTAACCAAAAAAAAAATCTATACCATATACAAAAAGTGGAGAGGAAGAAGAGAAACGGAGGAAAATTGAGAAGAAGAGCGAGAAGAGATGAGAATAAGAGGGAGAAGAGAAGAAAATGGAAAAAGAAAAAATGAGGAGGGAGAGGAGGCTCTCGGAGGATGAAGAGTAAGAAAAAAAAAAAAAAAAAAAAAAAAAAAAAAAAAAAGGAAAATATAAATGATGAGAAGACACAAATAACCCTCTTAATTTAATTATGACAAAGAAAGAATAAGGCCTAACCGTAAATCTACACCATCATACAAAAAGTAAGTGATGTGAAATACCCAAAAATCCAGTCAAACTAAGTCAAATTCATTATTTCCTTACTAATTAAACTGGGTAAGCTTAATACCAAAGGGGAAAATAATAATTTGGCGCCATCAAAGAAAAATCACTGTTATATAGGCATTGGCTCTTTTGTGTGTATATATATAATATTAAAAAAATTATTATTATATATAAATGCACCCGGTTCCAGTTTCCTAGGTTTTACTGAATGCCGAAAACCGGGACCGGAACCTAGGTCCTCGGTTTTTAGTTTTTTAGCAACCGGAACTGGAATCAGCTCCCCGGTTTTCCGGTTTCTAGTTTTCCGGTTCCGGTTTCGGTTCCCCGGTAATTTTTGACACCCCTAGATGCGACAAGTAGGCAAAGCTCGCCTACACAACCGATGGATAACACATATTTCCCTTTGGGAATAGGATTATTTCCAATTCACTGTATCTAGTTAGCTATATTTGATGAGTATTTTTATCTTTTCACTTTTTGATGAAATAAAAATACTCCTAAAATATAATTAATTAAATATTTTCCAAGTTCATATGATCATAATTCCTCCTGTTCTTTGTGCTCAAAGTACTCTTCACAACCAATGGATAACACATGTTTAAATATACCGACTGATTTAACAATAATATTGATTTGGATACTTGAATACAATGGACATAAAAAAAAAAGTCAATAAAAAATAAAAACAAAATACTAAAATTAGGGGTGACAATCGTATGTCGGGTTCGGTCATGTTGAAGCATATATATATATATAAGACTATATAGATCAATCATAATCCGACCAATTTAATTAAACGGGTAAAACCTCTCAACCATAACCCTTTAATTTTGTATTGGGTTTGCATTAGGTTCGCGGATCATGTCAAAAATTGCTTATTATTATATCACGTGTCGGGTTCGGGTCGTGTTAAAGATGAGTATAAAACTATATAGTTCAACCATGGGTCGTGTCAAAGCATGGGTATAAAACTATATAGTTCAACCATAACCCAAACCATTTAATTAAATAGATCAAACCTCTTAACCTTAACCCTCAAATTTTATATTAGGTTCGTGTTAGGTTTGCAAGTCATGTCAAAAATTACTTATCATTATGTCGCATGTCGGGTTGGGGTCATGTTAAAGATGAGTATAAAACTATATAGTTCAACCATAATCTAACCCATTTAATTAAACGGGTCAAATTCCTCAATCCTAACTCTTTAGTTTCGTGTTGAGTTCATAGGTCGTGTCAAAAATTGTCAACCCTAACTAAAATTAGAGAAAAACAATGACATATATTAGATAACAAGTTATAATCATTTATTATTAAAGATGCTATTAGATCACGAGTTATTCTTTGTTTTGGAAATATTATCTTGACTATGTCAACTCGCTTCTATCACAGAAAATGACCAGTTTCAAGCAGGATTGTTTCATTACAGTCATCTATGATTATTTAAACCCCAACCCACCAATATGAGAACATAGTGGTGGGTGGATTATTGCGCATACATGCCTAATTCATCTTATAAATTGCATTACATGATGATAGCAACGGGTCATTGTCAACATGAAAGGAAGGCATATGAATATACCATGATTGCTTGAAAGATTATTAGATATTTTAGGAGTAGTGATTTAGTAGACACCGACATGCATGAACAGTATGCACACCAATATTATAATATTATAAAATATTATTTAAACAGTAAAAAAATAAAATAAAATAATATTATAACACCGGCGTGCACACTATTCATGCACGCCAGTGTCCACTAAATTACTACTCTTTTAGGAGATATAAGAGGTTAACAAAGATGAAATCTTATAGAAATTATATATCATTTTTTAGATATATTTAATATTTTTAATATTTTTTTAACTTTATCTTTTAATCTTGCTAGTTAAACCAAAATCCTAATACAGCCACCGCATAAAATGGCATTAAGGTTTTTCACAAAACCAGCCGAGCAAAAAGCCAACATGTTCGGTGAAAAAATTCAAAAACACTTTTTCACTCTAAGACATGTCCGAGCACGAAAAGTTTTTAAAGTGTACTAAAAAGCTCTTTTAAACTTTAAAAACTCTATTTTCTAAAGCAGAAAAGAGTTAATAGTCAGGTACAAAAAATATGTTAGTAGATATTAAATCATCTAAACAGAAGTGAAATACAAATATTAGAAGATTATCCAAGTTGGAAAAAGTCATCTTTCAAAACTATCTGGATTGAAAAAAACATTTTCAGTTCAATTGACATGTGTCCAAAACAAGAGTCATTCTCCTGTGCAATTTTAATTCTCACATAAACGCAATGAAGCTAAACAACATCATCTAGAAATTATTAGCTGACCAGAAAAAAATGGAACATTATATGCATTAACATGAAAACATTAGAAATTGTTTGCTTAACCAGAATAAAATGGAAGGATTTAGAGAACACACAAGCCAGGTCCTATTTAACCCCAGATGAACATTATCCAAAACCAAACCATATTAACAAAGTAAAAAACTTAAAAACCAGGAACATAAACGAGAAAGAAATCAAGCTTCAAGCTTTTTTATTGGGGTGACTAGTTACTAGAAAACTAAAAAGACTAAGCTAGTTTTTTGTTCAGCTTGGTGGAGGGAAGAAAATGGCATCAGAAGTCCTCTTAGACCGGAAATGTTTCTCTGTATCCGGATCCACATTGAATGCAGCTGTGAGCACCTCAGGAGATAAAGCCTTCCACACAGAAGTCCTTCCAGCCAAGTGAGTGAAAATTGGACTGCCATTGCCACAGGAAAGAAAAATCATATAAGTTGTAAGCAATATAAGGAATTGAATTGGCCATTGCTTCTACTACTAACAGCTCAGGTAAAGAGTAGGCTCAAAGGCAAAAAGGAAAAGAATCTTACTTGGGGGTGGAGATGATAGAGAACCACTCCATACCCTCAGAAGATGCAATCTTGGAAACAACAAAGAACCTTGGCACAATGAACAGATTACCCGCCTTAAGAGTTGTTTCCAAGACCCTGCGGCCATCAACGCCAACAACTTGAACACGGCCGCTACCCCGAACAATATAAGTCACCTGCAATGCCGAGTCGCAAGAGAATCCAGGAGAGCACATGGCACCACCATCCAACCTAACAAGGTCAGCCCCAAGCCCAACCTCACCAACCAAAGGAAGGTTCTTGGTGTTCAAGACAACAACCCTTCCACCTTTTACAATGTCCACATCTAATGGAGCCTCTTCACAATTCAATGCCATGCCCAAATAATCTTGCTTCTTTGGCTCAGGCATTTTGCAGTTCCCATCAAGCTTAACAATTCCATTGCCTGATTGCTTTCCAACAAGGGTCTTAACAACATTCTCCTCCAAGTCCCATGCTCGGCCCACAAACTCAGTTGAAAAGCCAGTGAAGATCCCGTTGGAACCCGTCAGGAAAAAATCAGTGAACTCACCAGCTTTGTGAGCTTTTGAAGTATCTCCCAAGAAAAGAACAACTAACTCGGTGTCCTCTTTGTTGTACCACCATGTTACAACACCAAAAGGGAGGGCAAGAGCATCACCCTTCTTAATTGCAAGGACCTTCTCTTCTGCTTCAGGAAGGACAATTCCAGCTGTACCACTTCCTATAGAAAAGAAAAATCAATGAAGAGTAAGTGCTTATCTTCTGCTACATGCACAATAGCTAAATTCTACGCTTTTCAAAGTAATCAAGTCATTCTTACAAGTTGATCCAAAAATCATTGTTCTTCTATCCAACATCTAAACCCCTGAAAATTAATTCTTCCAAAATAATTCAAACAGTCCGGTTGCTTTGCTTCTTTTCCACCCTTTTAATCAAATTAAATAGCCAATCTTAAGTAAAAGCACCACAAAAAGAAAGTTTGGTGAAAGATTAGAACAAAATTTCAAAATATGATAAAAGATGGGCTAACAAAACCCAATATCATAATAACAGTAACACGATCAATCTTCCATCAAACAGTTGACCAGATTTGCACGATATGATTTGAATCCACCTAGCCCATGATGATAGTGGGATGTGACTTATAAAGCCCCCATATTAACCCAAAAGAACTAGAAATTTCTCATGATGAAATTTAAGAACCTAGAAAATCTATAAACCTTAAGAATACCTCAAAACTCAGACAAAAAAAAAAACCCCCATCTATTAAATAAATTAATGTCACCAAAAAAAACAAAAACAAATCACCAAGGACTGGAAGAGCATCCCAATACATTCAATGAATCTAACAACAACAACAATAGAACATGGAAAATATAATTGATCAGAAAACAAAAATCAACACCCACAAAATATAAAGACGTGAAAACAAAAAATCGAATCAGAAAACGAACGTATACCTTGAAGAACATAAGCAACCTTGGGAGAATCAGAGTATCGAGGGAGAGCAAACCCGTGCTTCTCAAGAGCCAACTTGGCCGCACCAATATTCCCTTCACGCAGCATGGGAAGCTCAGATGGGGACCAGGCATAGTACGCACCACCATTGTCTCCATACACCTTCTTGGCCAACTTTGGAGAAAGATCAAGTTCCATTTTTTTTTTCTTTCACTTTCCAGGAAAACAAACACCAAAAGGAAAAAGAGCAGAGAATGAATATATGCGTTAAAGAGACTGAGAAAGGTAGTATTTATAGCACCCATCAGAAGATCATCCATTGAAGGACTCTGGGGAATTTGATTCGGATTTGATAAGAAAAGTAATTGATTATGGATAAGATTAAAGTCAGGTAATCTACTTTTAATTGCGCCATTGTGGAGCAATAAAGCTGGAGGACACGTCGGCAAATTTAGGTAGTATAAAATTATTTACAAATTGATGCCATTTTATAATTTATAATTTCTGAAATAATTAAGAAGAAAAAATCAATTGGAATCAAATATTCTGATTTAATTGATTTACTTCAGAATTGATAAGATTTTGTTTTGTTTGAGTTATTGTTTGAGTGAGTTTCTACTGTTAAGTGATAGTTATCAAAAGAAAGGGTTAGATACTTCACGTGTTAGAGCATCCCAATGGAAGAGTCAAATACTACTTTTATCTAAAATAGTTCTTTAAATGTTCAAAAAAACTTCTACATTGGATTAGCCAAAAGAAAATATAAAATAGATATTTGATTGGAAGAGCTAAAAAAAAAGCTAAATGTAGCATCACTTTTCAAGTGAGCTATTTTATTTTTTATTGTTTCTTTAACATGTTTTCTCTTTTTTCTCAAAATTTTTCCTACTTTTTCTCCGCATGTTCTCTTTTCCCAAAAATTTTCCCATTTTTCCTCTCACGTGTTCTTTTTTTTTCAAAACTTTCTTACTTTTAATAATATTTTAATAGAATAGATAGAAATATAGCTAATCGGATGCAGAGACATTTAAAAATGGCTTAGCTAAATTAGATAAAATTGAGTTTTTAGAAGCTATTTTACATAAAAATATGGCTCCTCCATTGAGAATGCTCTTAAACATTATCTCTTTTTCTTTTTAGATATTAATCAATAGCCTTTTTTAAAAAAAAAAAAAAAAAAAAAAAATTTAGTAAGTATTTACTAGATATAATTTATATTAAGAAGAAAAAAAAAAAAGGATAAGTTTATGAGCATATGTTTTTTACCAAATCATAAGTTTTTTTTTTTTTTTTTTTTTTTTTTTACATGTCCGCACAAAAGGGAGGGAAAAGGGAGGGGATTCGAACTAGTGACCTCCGCTTTCATTATGCATGGTCCTAACCGATTGAGCTACCTCTTGAGAATACCTATCTTATGATTTTGGTATGCATTTGAGGAGTTTAAAAGTGCATTTAATACTCAAAAAGTTAGTTTTTTTTTTTTTTTTAAATACCTGTTTGGTAAAAGAAATTGAAAGCTCTTTTAAGGGTCAAAAAATGGTCAAAACGCATTTTTTACAGAAAATTAAAAATAAGCTTTTGCCATTTTTTTTTTTAACTTAAAAATTTTATTTTTCAAACCCAACCCCAAACATGCTCGAAGTACTACTTTAATCAAATTTCTAAAACACTTTTACAAGCTTATCCTTTTTATTTTTATTTTTATATAAACAATTAATAAAAACAAAAAAAGAAAAAGAGATTGGGAGAATCTTTAAATGCCTTATCTTTTTGTAACCATCCCTAACACCCAAATCCTATTCGAGTAACTTCAATATGGAGTCACTCAAACAAACAATAACTCATAGTATCTAATAAATCTTACCTTTTTTTTTTTTTTTTGAAGTAAATCTTATCAACATTCAAAATAAAATCAAAAACACTAAATCTTAACATCTAACAAATCTTATCAACATTGAAATAAAATCAATTATCCAGCTTACATTTTTATTCACCATCGATACACAAATTGAGAAATAATAAAATTTAATCTTTCAACTATTTCTATATAATGAATAGATAAATTTATCATTAAATTTGTGAGATCCACATGAGTTCACAAATCTAATGGTGAATCCATTAAGAGTAATGTTAGAGACCATCTTTTTATTCTCCTAAAGCTGTGGTTTTTAAAATCACCATTAATTTTTAGATGAATCATACTTGAATTTTGATTCAATGATGATTTTGAAAGCCACTTCAGTTTAGGAGGATAAAAAGAGGATAAAAAGATGGTCCCTATCATTACTCATCCATTAAATTTGTAAAAAGAGATAGTTCTTTACAACTACAATACAATTGAAATGACATGACAGTGAAAATTAACGGTCAATTTTTCTTTTTGCAAAGTTAGTGTCACACCCATTATTATTAATTTGACTAAATTCTGACCCTAATTGATCCAAACATACTCTAACATAAATTAAATTACAAAATAATTCCCATACCTCTTAAAAATTCATTAAAACATAAATTAAATGCTAATAATCTAAATAAAACTAAAAAAAAAAAAAAAACTCAATTATTCATTTATGATCCGCATAAATACCGTAATTCATATTGATATTCACTTGTATGTAATGATCTTTTGTGAAACGTGGCATTCACATTTTATTGGGAATCGCGTATCTTTTTGATTTTCTGGTAGTGGGTAAATAATCTCATTTCTTATAAATAAGAAAAGATTTAAAAAAAAAAAAAAATTCTTTGATCGTGGAATATCTATCTTTATATAAAGAATAAACTAAAATAAGAAAAGATTTTTGCTTTGAATTCTTTTGTGATGGAATTTTTTTTTTTTGGTGATGGAATATTAATATTTATGTAAAGAATAACTAGAGTAAGAAAAGAATTCAGTTGGAGACTATTACATAGGGAATAGAATCAATAGATATTTTATGATATAAGAATTCAGAAAAATCCACAATCATTAAGAAAAAATAATTCTTGAATTTTGTTATCTTGATAAATTTCAGTTTGTTGTTTACTCTTATTTTTATACTTTTTGGGCCAAAAAAGGAGAATCCTCCTACAAGGCTATGGGTTCTCTGTGGGGTGGATTGGTCACCCATTATTATTATTATTATTATTATTTTTCATTTTTAGTTTTATTTTTATTTTACTTAAAAATAATCAGGTAACCTGACATGACGCATTTGAACCGTTTAAAATAACGATGTGTTTGGTTGACACGACTGACATAACCCGTTTACTTGCAAGGCATAGCGATACGACCCAACACGTTTGAATGAAAAATAAGAAAAATAATGTAATAATACTTAGGCTTTAGTTTAGGAGTTTTTTTTTTTTTTTTTTTTAACAGGTTAAGCCGGTCACCCGCGAGTGAGGTGGATTGACCGACCAAACACAAAAATAAACGGGTTGACCCTATTATGAACTAGACCCATTTAGATTAGGGCTGGCAAAACGGGTCCACGGGTCGACCCGTTTACGACCCGCGGGTACCCGCGACCCGTTTAGCCAAAACCCAAACACGACCCGTTTATTAAACGGGTCGGACCCCCCGACACGACACGAACCCGGGTATTTCACGGGTCACCCGACACGACCCGTGAGACCCGTTTAAACTAGCGGGTCGTGTCGGGTCAACACGACCCGACACGACCCGTTTACCCGTTTAACTTAAAAAATATTTTTTTTTTTTGTTTTTAAATAAAATAATAATATTTTTAGCAATTATCTCTTAAAATTAAACTCCTAGCAGGCTAACCACACCAAATCACTTAATAGTTATAAGTTAATATGCTTTAGAGATAAAATAGGTTATAAACTTATAATGAACCTTGACAAATGTATCAACTATTAACTACTTGAAGCCTAAGTGCAAGCCAATTTTTCAGATATCAACAACCCACGTCCCTGACTCCCTGTGTACCTAGCTTGAACCTTCACAATTTTTTTTTTCTTTGTTTCTATGTACAAAATAAACAAGGAAATCTAAACACCAAATGCTGATAATGTGATGATGATAAATTAGAGGTAAAGCATATGTGGTGCAAGTAGAGAGGCAGGTAAAGCTAAGTAACAGCTAGTTGAGATCAATATCAACTAGCTCTGGGCTTCCCCTTTCGGTCTGGTTGGCAACAAGCTCTATGCCCAGCTGCCCTTTATCTCCAGCACCAAATGCATATAGCTTTCCTGGTTCAGTAAGGGCAAAAGTGTGGGCGTTCCAGTATATGGAATTGGTGAGGCTGACCTGTACCACACGCTCATTTACTTGCTTCAATGATGTTACCAGCTCTGGGCTTAACACAATTGTCTAATCAAAAAAAAAAAAAAAAACAAAATAAAAAAAACTACATCATTACAAGTTTATAAATACAAAATGAGTTTTCATTTTTGCCACTTGTTGACTTGTTGTCCACTCTTGCATAGTTGAATACTTGAATGATCCACAAATATCCTCATTTTAACATGCTCCAAGTCCAGATGAACTTGAAATCTCACAGGAACTGATACTATCCAATGTCAGAGCATCCTCTTCTTCGTTATCCACCGTCATTAAAGCTTGTTATATATCAAAAAATAAGAGAAATTAATATCATTAAAGTAAGATAAAAAAAATACAAGTAAATGAAAAAAATTAAATATGCAAATAACTAATATTACCTTGCTCTCCATATAACTAATCTCTAGTACAAATTAATGCCTCAACAATATCAGGTTTAAGTGAACTCCTATACTAATCAATCACACGTCCACCAACACTAAATGTGAATTCTGAAGCAACAGTCGAAATAGGAATACCCAAAATATCACGAGCCATGGCAGCTACTTCAGGATAACGAAATTCATTTCCTTTCCAAAATGAAAGGATATCAAATGTCGCATTCTTTTCCACATACTTGGGCTCATCCAAATAAAGTTCTAATTGAGTCTTGTTTGCATCAGAATCGACTCCATCAAATGCTAGAAATTCCTATATGAACAGAGAGAATATAAACATAAAATTAGTAAGTGATTATGAGTATATATATAATATACTAAGTTAGTAAGTTACTAACGAGCTAAGAAGCTTATGATATTATTCACCTTTTCCCAATCTGGGTCTTCTTGTGGCCGAACGACTGTGGAGCTTGAAGTTGTAGGAGTACTATACTCCATAAAAAGTTTGATTAACTTGTTAAAAACATTATTATACTCTACAGAATCAGCTCCATAAATCTTCGTATAATAGTACTTTACAAGGCGAAGCTTGTAACGAGGATCCAAGACAACTGCAATGGCCAATGCTACATTAAATTCTGACCAATATTTCTCAAATTTGGCGAGCATTTGATTTGCCATTAATCTCTTATAACCATCTCCGCCCACTTCTTGCCTCAAGTTCACATAAATCAATGCAACTACAGGAAAATATAAATTGGCTGTGGGATATTTGGTACCAGAAAAAGCACATGTAGCACGATAAAAGCAGCCCAAAAAAGTACTGATATCAATCACCCTTTCCCACTCAAGTGAACTAGGACAAAATTTATAATTTTTATCAGTCATCTCCAAATAAGCAAAAGCACGCCTATAGTGAATAGCACTCTCAAGCATAAGATATGTCGAATTCCATCTGGTTGGCACATCTTGTCTTAACCCCTTGTTACTCTCCAATGACATTTGATTGACAGCATGAAGAAAACTTTGTTTTCTCACTTGTGATCCTCTAAAATACTTAACACTATCTCGAATATTTTGGATAGCATCAGCGATCTCTTTCAATCCATCTTGTACAATCAAATTAAGAATATGGGCACAACAACGCATATGAAACAACTCACCTTCACAAAGAAGGGCTTTCCTCATGTTTAATTTTTGTTTCAGTTTCTCAACACAACCATCATTTGCAGAAGCATTATCTAATGTTATAGAGAAAACATTTTTATCAATCCCCCACTCTTGTAGCAAACTATCTATCTTGTCAGCCAAAGAATCACCATTATGTGGTGGGGGCATAAATGAAAAACTTATCACCCTTTTAGATAATACCCAATTTTTGTCAATAAAATGAGCAGTGAGGCAAATATATCCATCAGTTTTCAAAGAAGTCCACAAATCAGATGTAAAACTAATCCTCCCAGGACAACCAGTTAACAAAGACTTAACCTTTTGTTTCTCTAACATATGCATCTTAACCAATTCTGCCTTAGCAGTATTTCTAGAGATTAATGGCACATCACTACGCAAGTATCTATGCATCTCTCTTACACCATCATATTCAACATATGAAAATGGCAAGTCATGCTTAATAATCGTAGCAACCAACAATTCTCTATATCTTTTAGGATCAAATTTTGAGGTACTTACTGACAGAGTTCCTTGATCTCTAGATAGGAGCAATTGCTGAATATCATGATCATTTTTCCCCCCACAAGTCTTCATATGCTTCTGCAGATTTCCAGTTCCATGTGAACTGTTAGCTATATATTTATGATCACAAAACTTGCATTTTGCCCATATCCTTGAGTCATTTGCATCTTTAGAACGAATTTCATCAAAATGGGTCCAAACTACTGAGGTCCTCTTACGCTTCTTCTGGACCCTTTTGTTCGTCATTGGATTCGTATGAACAGAAGGATCTTCATCTCCTATTGTATTTATTTCAACCACATCATCATCGAATACAACCGAATCTTCGTTAATCACCTACACACATAATCGTTAGTAAGTTAGTTAAAGATAAGTTCAAAAGTAAGAATCAAACCAAATTTAGTAATGCTATCACAAAACTAGAATTAAGTAGGCATTAATTCTTTGTCATTCATCAAACATATGGTTTGTTGTCAAATTGTGTTTAGCATGGTGAAAGCATATCAAATATCCGAAGCCAAGCAGAAAAGTGCCTAATAAAAGATTATTTGGTAGGCTCTCTTACTTGAAGCTCCTCTATTTCTCCATTATAGGATAGGAAGAGATTTGAAAGGACTTGAGTGCCCAATGATCTTTTATATGATCCTGCATTATTCTTGATTTTTTTTATGATCTCAAAAAATTTAAGGCAAAAAGCTCTAGAGAATTTCTAAGTTGGGTATTATTAATGTTGGCATGAACAGGTCGATGAGCATAGTCGTACAAGTTACAACACCTAAGAAACGAGTTATAGTAGTGCCAAGTTTGGCATCAATTGAAGAGATGAGAGAACCTGACTTTGAAATGGACAAAGAAGCCAATACTTCAGAGAATAGATTGAAATGGACTCCCACAGAAAGCAAGATCCCACATCCAACAGTCTCACCTATACTTCAGAGAACTCCTTTTGCAGATGTCAATTGATATTGACTAGAAAAATGTTTAGTTAGAACTCTTAATGCAGGATGGGAAGGTAATCTAAGCAAATGGATAGATCAAGGTATGCTTCTTTGTATGTTAATCGTTAGTCAGGGTTGAGAGAGCAAGAGATTGAAGCTGACCCATGCCGCATTATCAACAATAAAGCTAAAAAAAAGAAATCAAAGCACAGATAAACAAGATGCCACTATCATTTACATCAACAATCCACAAAATCAGTGCAGATATTCAGATTTGAGAGCAAGAGATTGAAAAGAGAGATACGTAACATACCGGATGCGACATCGGCGGAAGAGAGAGCGGCGGTAGAGGAGTCTGATGACTGAAAGTGGAGGAGCGGCGAGAGAGAGAGACCGGCAGTGGCGTGGGCGGTGGGCGTGGGCGTGGGCGTGGGCGGTGAGCTCAGTGAGGGGAGGGCCGTGACTCGTGAGGCCGAGAGGGAGGAATGGGTATGGGTTATGGCCTAACCGGCAGTGGCGTGGGCGGTGGGCGGTGGGTGGTGGGCGTGGGCGTGGGCGTGGGCGGTGAGCTCAGTGAGGGGAGGGCCGTGACTCGTGAGGGCCGTGAGCGTGAGGCTGAGAGGGAGGCCTATGGCTATGGGTTTCTTGATCTCGCGGCTGCTGGAGCTGGGCAGTGGGCAGGGGCTGCACCGAATAATTCTTTTAGGTTCAGGGAATCGTTTTTACTTTTTAGCCTTTTAGGTTTTTTACTTTAATTCTTTTAGGTTAAAAAAAAAAAAAAGAACAAACGGGTCTGGCGGGTCACCCGCGGGTCGACCCGTGACACGACCCGCCAGGCACTCCTAAACGGGTCATAAACGGGTCGACCCGTTTATGACCCAAACCCGTTTAAGGTAAACCCAAACCCGTTAATTTCGTGTCGTGTTCGTGTCGGGTTCGCGGGTCGTGTCAAAATTGCCGGCCCTAATTTAGATCAAACCTAAATCTTGTAACTTCATGTCGTGTTCTTATCAAGTTCGCGGGTTGTGTTAAAATTGACAACCCTATTTTTTTGGCACATTTAAGTAGTTTGATAAATCATATTAGCACATTTTAAACATCATAAAACTCAAAACTCTTTTAAAAATAACTGTTAGTTGATGGAATTTTTTATATTTTTCCCTAAAAGGTAAGCTATTGCATTATTGAAACTGCTTGTTGTGGGTGTCGGGGTAGCCATGGCCATGCCATCCTTGTTTTTTGAATGATAATGCATTGTATTGGTTTCGCCAAAGGTGAGACGTCCTTCATTGTCCCCCCACATTCTTGGCCTATAAAATGGATGCAATTGATTTGCCACTACATGCATACCTTATTAGCTTTACTTTCTCATTTCCAGCTCATAAAAGATTGCTTTCTTTCTTATAAAGTTGTCTTCTTCTTGTTCGTTTTTCCAAAAATAAATCTTTTTGATATCATATTTTTAGCAACCATCGTTGTGGATATATATATATAAAGAAATGCTACACTTACTCTTATTTCTTTACATATTTTTTCATACTCATAAATAACTTTTAAAACCACTATTAAGTGTGAAAAATTGTGTAATATATATAGGGCATTGATAAGTGCCGAATGTTGCACATTCAAGCCCCTTAATTTGCATATGTTAATTCCTTAGCGTTATTATTTGTTTGATTTTGTTTTTTTTTTTAATTGTTTTCAGGTGATAAATAAAGATACAATTAATTAACAATACTATATTAACTACTCATAAAGAACCTTTTTTTCTCTCTAGGTTTTTTCGGAAAAATAGAGGAGGAGCAGTATAGCACTACCAGCCTTTGGCAGGGTGGGTGTGTGATCACAATATTGTGTAGTTTTGTTTTATCGGTTGTAGCAGTGAAGGACAGCAAGATGGCTGACGATTTAACGAAGTTATGGAGCAATTTTTCTCTTTCAGAGGAGGAAAGTGCTGGTTTGGTAGTTCTCAATGAGGATGTAGATGAGATGACGGTTAAAGGAAAATCATGTTTGGTAGGCAAACTTATATCTGACAGGTTTATTGGGAAGGATAACATACGATCAACTCTTATACGCGGATGGCGCCCAACTGGGAGAATGTCTTTTAAGGTGTTGGGTGAAAATCTTTTCCTGTTGGATTTTGAGCATCTGTGGGATAAAACGCGCGTACTGGAAGGGAGACCCTGGATTTTCGAAGGCCAACTTTTCTCTGTGGCAGAGATTGATGGCCTAACGCCTCCTAGTCAAATGCCTTTTGACAAAGAATTTTTTTGGATTCGTATGTTTGGCCTTCCGTTGGCATGTATGAGTAGGGATCTGGGGTTTAAGTTGGGGTCTACGGTTGGAGTGGTGGAAGATGTTGATACTAATGAAGAGGGAGTAGGGTGGGGTGAGTTCTTGAGGGTCAAAGTCCAAGTTAATGTCCTAACACCTCTCCCACGGGGACGAATGTTGAAGCTAAATGATCGATCTTTGTGGATTACATTCCAGTTTGAGAAAATTCCAAAGTTCTGTTACACATGTGGGATTATTCGTCATGGTGTGACTGGATGCATGCTAAAGGATGTTCGTGGGAAGAGTAGCAGTGCTAACAATGACTATGGCCCATGGTTAAGGGTTCCCCCCTCCAGATTCTGGGCAGAAAAGCGTTGGGGAAGTGGAGGAGAAGAGGGTTCCGGTCGGGGCTTGAAAGGTAGCTTTTGGCAGGGGACAAGTCAGAAACCAGTGCATGATGGGGTTCCGGTGAGGGCAAATATGGCAAGTGACCATATCAACTCTTCAACTAACTCTGTGAGTATCCCCAAAGAAGTTCCAAGGAATATTCAATGCAGGAGAGAGGACCTACAAATGAGGGATAATTCTCGGAGTGATGGTGCACTCAATGAAGGTGGTGAGAATAATGGGAGCAGTTCGGAGGCTATAGAGAAAATTGGGGGCGAGCAGTTACATGAAGGGGAAATAGGGGGAAAAGAAAATTTTTTTGAAGATTGCCACCTGGAAAATCAAGGAGTTGCTGAAAGTAAGGGATATATTACTGCGCATGTGGAGGATAGGAAGGTGCAAGCCCCAACTTTAGTGTTGGAAAAAGAATGCCACGTGGTTAATGATGGTGGGTCTTATTTTCCAGCTCTAAGCGGTGATGGGTCTTTTGGTGAGCAAACGATGCATGTCCGTTCTGAGCAAATCCAGACTGCGAAGATTCCAAGTAATGCGAGGACTTGGAAGAAAAAAGCAAGGGTCAAGCTGGGGGATAGAGTGGAGGGTCCAAAACTGAATGTTATTTCTGGAAAACGGACTTCAGAGAGGGTGAATGGTTTGGGGATTTCGTTGGCAGACAGAAAAAAAGGAAAGTTCACTGGAGATGAAAGAATCAGGGGGGGAAATAAGATGGCGGCGGCTGATTCTCAGCCCCGCCAAGCATTATGAGTTTAATAAGTTGGAACTGCCGGGGGCTTGGGAACCCTCGGACAGTTCGAGATCTTTGCCAGATGGTAAAGGAAAAGAAACCCAAAATGGTTTTCTTAATGGAAACCAAGTTACGGGCACATCGGCTTGAATTTATTAGAGTCCAACTGGGCTTCGCGAATGTCTTTGTGGTGGAATGCGTGGGGCGAAGTGGTGGCTTAGCGTTGATGTGGAAGGAGGAGTTTGAAGTGGAAATACAAAATTTTAGCCGGAGACATATTAATGCTACTGTCAAAATTAAAAGTTCAGCTCAAGCATGGAAGTTTACAGGATTCTATGGACATCCCGACGTTCAAAAAAGAAAAGAATCTTGGGATTTATTGCGACATTTGTACTCTTTTATTCCAGAAGCTTGGCTATGTGTTGGGGACTTCAATGAAATCCTTGACAACTCAGAAAAATTTGGGGTCATTCGACGGCCAAGATGGCAGATGGAGGATTTTCGGTGTATTTTGGAGTATTGTCAACTTTTTGATTTGGGTTTTTCAGGACCAAAATTTACTTGGACCAACAAAAGAGATGAAGAAAATTTTGTGCAAGAGCGGCTTGATCGAGCAGTGGCTAATTCGTTTTGGACTGATATTTTCCCATGTATGAATGTTGAGGTTCTTGCAGCTCGTAACTCAGATCACGCCCCTGTACAGGTTCATTTACAAGGCAGGGACGGATGTACTAGAAGGTGGAATCGACGATTTTATTATGAGGCTGGCTGGGGAAAGGTCAAGGCGAACCAAATGCTGCTGAAACAAGTGTGGAGGCCTAAAGCAAACAAAGAGGCGTATGACTGGAAGGGTATCACAAAGAGCTTGGATCACAGCAAGCACGTGATTTTATCTTGGCAGCAAAAGAATAAGGGGACTGTGGGTGATCAAGTAAAATTGAATACAGCAAAGTTGCTGGAGGTATAGAAGGTGGAGGGTTCTTCTAAGGTGGAGGAGATAAAATTTTTACAAACATCCATTGATGATCTGTTGGGTCAGGAAGAAGGGTATTGGAAACAGAGGGCCAAGGAGCAATGGTTGCAACATGGGGATAAAAATTCTAAATTTTTCCATGCAAGTGTAGCTCAACGAAGACATGCAAACCATATCTCAAGTATTTTAGATGAGGATAATCTAATGTGTTCGACAGAGGATGAGGTGGGGAGAGCTTTCAAACAATATTTTCAGCATCTATTTACGGCCTCTACGCCTAGGGGGATTGATGAGTGTTTGGAGGGTTTTCAAGGGCGTGTGGATGAAGTTATGAATAATCATTTATTGCGGGAGTTCACTGGAGAGGAAGTCTGTGCAGCTTTAGCTCAAATGGCACCCCTCAAAGCCCCAGGACCAGATGGATTTTCAGCTAGCTTTTACCAAGACAATTGGAGCATTATTGGAGGAGAGGTATGTAAGACTGTGCTACAATTTTTCAATACGGGTCTGTTAGCCAAAGAAGTAAACTTCACACATATTGCACTTATCCCAAAAAAGAAAAATCCTTCTAAGGTTTCTGATTTTCGCCCGATTAGTTTGTGTAATGTACTGTATAAGATTGTTTCTAAGACACTGGCTAACCGGTTGAAGAGTATTTTGCCAAGCATTATTTCTGTAAATCAAAGTGCTTTTATTAAAGGAAGACTTATTACTGATAATGTGTTGGCGGCATATGAAACAATGCACTCCATGCATTCTCGGATGTGGGACAAAGTGGGATATATGGCTTTGAAGCTAGATATGAGTAAAGCTTACGATCGGGTGGAGTGGGCTTTTTTAGAAGAAGTGATGCGGAGGATGGGTTTTGCCGGAAAATGGATTGGATTGATTATGCAGTGTATTTCAACTGTAAATTATTCTGTCATTATAAATGGATCTCCGGAAGGGTGTATACGACCTACAAGAGGGATTAGGCAAGGCGATCCATTATCTCCATATCTGTTCATATTATGCGCTGAGGCGTTGAGCCACCAACTTCAGCGAGCCGAGCATACAGGTCTCCTAAGGGGGGTCCCCACATCCCCTAAGGGGCCTAGGCTTAACCACCTGTTTTTTGTTGACGATAGTCTGTTGTTTTGTAAGGCTACGCCTGGAGAGTGGGATAGCTTGTCAACTATTTTAGAGAAGTATGAAGCAGCGTCGGGTCAACGGCTGAACAAAGATAAGACGTCAATCTTTTTTAGCAGGAATACTAAACAGGAGGATCGGGATCTGATTATACAATTGTCTGGTGTTCCTGCGACTCAAAGGTATGACAAATATTTGGGGTTGCCGGCATTGGTAGGGAAGTCTCGGATTAGAGAATTCCAGGTTTTAACAGACAGGGTAAGGAGAAGGGTTACTGATTGGAAGACAAAATTCCTTTCACATGCAGGCAAGGAGATTTTATTAAAGGCGGTGGTTCAGGCTATTCCTTCCTATAGTATGAGTCTTTTTCTATTGCCGAAAACTCTTTGTAAGGAATTAAATGTCATTATGCAGAAATTTTGGTGGGGACATAAGGAAAATGACAAGAAAATTCACTGGATGACTTGGGAGAAGATGGGAAGATCCAAGGCTCAAGGGGGAATGGGGTTTAGGGACCTCACTTGTTTTAACAAGGCCCTTCTAGCTAAACAATGTTGGAGAATTTTGCAAAATCCAGAAAGTCTAACAGCAAAAATTCTTAAGGCTAAGTACTATCCAAGAGGAACTTTGTTGGAAGCAAAAATTGGAAGTAGGCCATCTTTGGCTTGGAGGAGTATGCTGGCGGCAAAAGGCTTAGTTCAGTCTGGGATGGTATGGAGGATTGGGGATGGAAAATCAGTGAATGTTTGGGGGGATAAATGGCTTCCTAAAACTTTTTCTTCGATGATCCAAACTCCTCGAAATGTTTTGGCAGAGGGAGCAAAAGTCTGTGATTTGATAGATCCATGTACCTTGGGGTGGAATATCCCTCTTATTCGTGACATTTTCTGGCAAGAAGAAGCGCACTATATTTGTAGTCTTCTGCTTAGTCGATATCAAGCCCAAGATAAGTTGATTTGGAAGGCCACGATTACTGGGGAGTACACGGTAAAAAGTGGTTATTATATGGAGAAGGATAGAACTACGGCTAGTTTTGGAGAAGCATCTCAACCTTCAGGAAATGATATTATTTGGAAGGCTATGTGGAAACTTCAAGTTCCTAATGCAACGAAGGTCTTTATGTGGAGGGCGTGCAGTGATATTTTGCCCACTCTGAGCAACCTAGCTAAGAGAGGTGTAATGAAAGATGATTTGTGTCCATTCTGCTGTGGGGAGAAGGAAACGGTGGTACATGTATTGTGGTTATGCCCGGCAGCTAGAGATGTGTGGGGGGCGAGTGAACAAAAATTTCAGAAGAGCAATTGTGAGAGAATTTTGTTTTCTGAGATTTTTGACTACATATTAACCCGTTGCAGTAAGGAAGAGGTGGAATTATTTGCCATTACAGCAAAGTGTATATGGGCAAGAAGGAACACATATGTTCACGGGGGTGAGTTTCTTCACCCAAATCAACTTGTTACACAAGCTGCTCAAATGCTGAACCAATTTCGAAGGACAATGATGAAGGAGAACGTGTTGGGCTCAAATACGTGTGCTGTAGTTCGGGCAAGATGGACACGTCCTTTGGGTGATTTTTTTAAGGCTAATTGGGATATTGCTCTGAATGTTGAACAAAAAAGAATGGGCATAGGGGTTATTATCAGGGACTCTCAGGGGCTTGTAAGTGCTGCTTTAAGCTTCACTAGAGAAGGTTTTCCTGAGCCAGCCACAGCAGAATCAATGGGGGCTCTATGTGCAGTGGAATTTTGCAGAGATTTGGGGATGCAGAATATCATCTTTGAGGGGGATGCTGAAGTGGTGGTCAAGGCTATAAATGTTAATGTCTCTATGTGTAGCAGTTATGGACAAATCATTGAGGATATTAGAAGAGTTTTAGCTGGATTCAAAAAATGGGAGGTGATGCATGTCAAGCGGGAAGCTAATGAGGCAGCCCATGGTCTGGCAAAACTTGCAGCACGGGAAAAAATGGAAAAAGTTTGGATGGAGGAGATTCCCAGTAGCATTTATTCTATTGTAACTTTAGAGCATTTTGCTCTTTTTGTTTAGAGTCTTGTACTCTAGATTTGATTATGAAATGAAATCAAAGTTTTCTATCAAAAAAAGATACAATTAATTCCATTGATTTTGGGCTTAAAAGCACACTTTGAGAAGACCTAAAAGATATGATTAAGCTTAGCCAATCATAACAGAGGACCTATATGTTGTGGTTAAGTTTAATCAAATAAAGAAAATGATTAATTCAGAATTTCTCAAATTGGAGTCAAAATCGGATTTGATTCAAATTTGGATTCTGCATACATCTCGGTATTTTAGCCATAACTTTCAACTCAAATATCCGATTGAGGTAATTCAAGTGGATTTGGAAAGCTAACTGAAATTTCTACAAATCATAGTGAAATAGCATTTTCCTAAATCGGATCTCCGCAATGCTAAAATCTCCCCGCAAGATAGGAAAGCAATTCTGGGCGAATCCTATTCTGATTTGGACTTAGGTTTTCTTTATTCTAATTGGACTTTGACTTAAATCTCCAAAATTTATAGGATTACTAGGGCTTCTAGGACTCTCCTAAGCCTTATAAATAGGCCTCTAAGCATTGAGAAAAAGGACACACTGCTTTCTAGAATAAAAATTCAGTAAATTGTCTTTGGAGCTTAGAAGATCATGAGCGGCTAAACCCCTTCGTGGGGTGTTGATGTAACCCTATCCAAGCACAATGGTTTAATTGTATTTAATTTCTAGATTTTCAACTTATGCATGTTGATTGTATAACTATGAGGATTGCTATAATTGATTTCTGTTCTTCATATTAAATGCAATTGTTCTTAAATTCCAAAATCAATATTTGTGAAACTCTTCTGTTGTCTTAGAAAGTATTTTACTTTTATTGAAATCAAATCATTCTTGTTTTCTATGATTATGAGGATGATGGTTATACAATGGGTTTAATTGACATATGATCAATAGGATTTGATAAGCCATGCCTAGGGAAGACAGATTGTACTACACCCTAGTTTAGTGTAATTTAGGTAGACAGTCTGTGCCAACCGAAGATGGGTTATACTTATTCATTGATTGTATGTATCATTTTAAAGAATTTGATAGTTTATACCTAGGGAAAACGGGTCGTACCGCATCTTAGTGGTTAGGTGGACGATCCGTGCCAACCGAAGATAGATTATGCTTATTCTTTAATAAGGTAGTTTCTTGTTTATTTATAACATGCATAGAATGAATTTCTGGGATTAATTATGATTAATCATTGTTGTACAGATAAAGGTGAAGTCAATACCATACACTCTCTCTTGTTTTAAATCTCTTTTATTTTTATGCACTTTAAGTTTTAAAGAAAATCAAATCAATTCTCTTTTTAATTAAGTTAATTTTAATCTTTCGAATTTTGATAATAAAACCCCTGTAGTCCTTGAGATTCGACATCCTCTCTATAGCCGTATCCTACAAAGATTTGTCTTATTGCGAATGGTTATTTTTATAATTGATATTTTTGGTCACAAAAATACCACATCAATTTTTGGCGCCGTTGCCGGGGACTGCTTAACGGTTTCATTATCTAAATTTAAGGATTGATTTTAGCTTAATAATTTATTTTTCTGTTTTAAGTTGCTAATTTTAATTCTGTTGTGTGTTTGGTTTTTATTTATTTTATTTTATTATTATTATTTTTTTTAAGAATTTGCAAACAGGTCCGTAAGCTGCCATTTTTGTGATTACGATCGAGCGCACGGACGCACTCCAGCAGGAACCAAGCCAGCAGGGCTCGAGCCTCCCCCTTCTACACTCGCACCCATTTGCGGCAGTACGCTCGAGCACACCTTGCCGTGCGATCGAGCGCACTTGCGGCAACCTGCATCCAAAACCCTAAGTGCACCTAAGGGCCGTTTGTGAGTTTTTATTTTGATTTATTTTTATTTTTCTGTTGTTATTTTATGTTAATTCTATTAGTTTAGTTCATGTGGGGAGGCATTCCACCACCGCATGCACCATGTTCATATTGCTATAGTCCTTATCATCATGTTAAAGATTGTCCTACAACAGGACAATTTTCTAATTATTCTTATGAGCATATGAACAGACCGTTCTCTAGATCGGGGAATGACCTTTATTCTAATCCCTATAACCCGGCGAGGAGCAACCAGTCTAATCTCTCGTTGCAAGCTCAAGCTCCTGGGAATTATGCTCCACAACGTCATGAACTGTACCATCAGGCATATCCGCAGTTCAATGATCAATCATATTCCCCTCAATATCAAGCAACTCCACTGCAAAAATACCAGGCCGCACCACCTCCCTCAGATTCTAATTTTGAGGATCGGATGCTAAAAATAATGAGTGAGCTGGCAAGCGAGATAAAGTAGGCGGTGAAATCTCAACAGGAGGTGGTAAACTCTCAATCCATTGCCAAGATAGAAGCTCACGAAGAGGAGCCATCTCCCATCTATTGGCCTCCACAACAATAATTCAAGAGGAGCCATCTCCCATCTATTGGCCTTCACAACAACAATACCAAGAGGAGCCACCTCCGCTGTCAGATGCTGACTTTCAAAATACGGTGTTGAAGATTCTCAGTGAAGTAAAGGAGATGAATCAGATTGTGAAGTCTCAACATGAACTTTATACCCCTCAATTCTTCGCCGAGATAGACGCCAAGATGGAAGCTCATGTTGAACAAATCCTTAACCACCTCAATAGGATGGAAGAAGAAGAGTTTCAAAGTCAGCTGGTGGCCAATCCTGATGAACACTACATTGTGGATAAAAGTATTTCTTATCATGAGGAAGCTATCACCACACTAAGGAGTGGAGAGGAAATCAAAAACCACGTGGAAGAAAGGAAGGAGGAGCAAATTGAGGTCCCACAGGATCTACATCAGGAAAAAAGCAAGGAAGCAAGCACTAAGGTTTCTTCACCATCACCTCCTATTCCCGAGATGCCATATGAGCCCCAAGCCCCTATTCCAGGTAATCTGAAATCTTCATTTTTAGGGACAGATGACACTATCCCTGTCATTATTTCTTATGACTTACCAAGAGGCCAGGAGGGTAGTCTGTTAGGGCTGTTAGACGAGCAAAAAGAGACCATCGAGGTAGAAAAACTCCCCAAATATTCTTCCCATTTTATTCAAATTCATGATTTCTTTTCGGATGAGAAATTGTTTGGGAATACTCAAAAGGATCTACTTCGATATGCTGACATTTGGAATTACCCATTTATGGGTAAAATTTATTCTCTTTGGTCTAAGAGAAGAAAAGATTAGTGCTTCAAATTTAAACTTAAGGGTCAGAGAACACTGCGCGCATCAAGGATGTGGATTCTGTTGACGTGGCAAATTCCATATATTTTGACTAGATGAATTAGTTTCATAAGATCGAGCGCAGGCCCTGTGCGCTCGACTCCTCATTCCACCAGGGTACATGATCTCCATCTAGGTTTACTTTATCCATTGTTGTTTGATTCTTTGATTATATTTTTACAACAATGTGTGCACTTGATTGGTATTTGGTTGGAGTATCACTTTGTTTTTCAGGACATGTGTTTTTGCATTCAAGTTTGGGGGTATGATATGCCCACATCTGCTCATTCAGGTATTCCTATACTCTTGATCTTATTCTTCAGTTCTATACATACATTGGGGACAATGTATGATTCAAGTTTGGGGGTATGGAAAAACAAAACATGGTCCATTTTTGTTGTTATGTCATTCTTAAGCATATGGTTGAGCTTTGATTTTGGTTTAAAATTCATTGGTACGCTTAAAGTTGTGAACACATGATCATATGACTTAGGGATTTTGAGTCTTACTACTTACTTTTGGCAATATGAGATGCTTCTTGTTTCAATTTAAATCTATCTTGAGCACACTAGCACATGTCTGTGAGGTATGAATTTTGAGACCAATTATGTTTGTTTTCAGTGTCTTGAATTCTGTTGGGTGACATATTGGATGAATAACTTTGGCATGCTATATATGTATATATATATAAAAAAAAAAAAAAGAAAAAAAAAAAAGAAAAATCAAGTTTGAATTTTTCGCTAAGTAACCGGACCTCTTGCCTCATTAAGTAGTGAGTGTTCGCGTTAAAAAGTGAAATTTTTGGGTTGATTAATAAAATGGCCAGCTTAGCTTCGTAGCCTTTTTGACTTGAGTTAGTAAGTCCTTAGGGGTGTTTTTACACCTAGTGTCCTAAAGCCATTTGGTTTGGGAGATATTGGCCTAACACTCGATACATGGGTCAACTAGAAAGCTTAAGGGAGCTAAGCATTGCAAAGCCTACAAAAAAAAAAAAAAATGTATGCCTTGGCTATTTCATTTGATATGAAGTCCAACGAATTCTGAGATGTTCATTCATTCATATTGGAATTATTTTGAAGCCCCATGACTATGAGTTAGTTCACTTTGCACTAATTAAAATTTGTGTATCTTAATCTATCATTTGTAAGTGATTTGACTTGTAAATTCCTTGGAATTTTGAAGATGGAGTTTATAATTTTAAGCTTGCTAATGAATGAGAACCATTATTTTTGTGATACTTTATCCTTTTGAATGACATAATCATGACAATGTTTGTGGGTATCATTCCTGCAAAACCCTGACGAGACTTCACTCGTCCACTAGGGAATTCCTAGGGGTTTAAAAGGCTTGTTGCATACGCTAAATGCAATCGTACATCCCACGAAAGATGGACTTATCTTTTTGTTTTCTAGTTTATTTTCAGTTTTCTATTGCTAAGGGACTAGCAATATGTAAGTTTAGGGGTGTGATAAGTGCCGAATGTTGCACATTCAAGCCCCTTAATTTGCATATGTTAATTCCTTAGCGTTATTATTTGTTTGATTTTATTTTGTTTTTATTGTTTTCAGGTTATAAATAAAGATACAATTAATTCCATTGATTTTGGGCTTAAAAGCACACTTTGAGAAGACCTAGAAGATATGATTAAGCTTAGCCAATCATAACAGAGGACCTATATGTTGTGGTTAAGTTTAATCAAATAAAGAAAATGATTAATTCAGAATTTCTCAAATTGGAGACAAAATCGGATTGGATTCAAATTTGGATTCTGCATACATCTCGGTATTTTAGCCATAACTTTCAACTCAAATATCCGATTGAGGTAATTCAAGTGGATTTAGAAAGATAACTGAAATTTCTACAAATCATTGTGAAATAGCATTTTCCTAAATCGGATCTCCGCAATGCCAAAATCTCTCCGTAAGATAGGAACGCAATTCTGGGCGAATCCTATTCCGATTTGGACTTAGGTTTTCTTTATTCTAATTGGACTTGGACTTAAATCTCCAAAATTTATAGGATTACTAGGGCTTCTAGGACTCTCCTAAGCCTTATAAATAGGCCTCTAAGCATTGAGAAAAAGGACACACCGCTTTCTAGAATAAAAATTCAGTAAATTGTCTTTGGAGCTTAGAAGATCATGAGCGGCTAAACCCCTTCGTGGGGTGTTGATGTAACCCTATCCAAGCACAATGGTTTGATTGTATTTAATTTCTAGATTTTCAATTTATGCATGTTGATTGTATAATTATGAGGATTGCTAGAATTGATTTCTGTTCTTCATATTAAATGCAATTGTTCTTAAATTCCAAAATCAATATTTGTGAAATTCTTCTCTTGTCTCAGAAAGTATTTTACTTTTATTGAAATCAAATCATTCTTGTTTTCTGTGATTATGAGGATGATGGTTATACAATGGGTTTAATTGACATATGATCAATAGCATTTGATAGGTCATGCCTAGGGAAGATAGATTGTACTACACATTAGTTTAGTGTAATTTAGGTAGACAGTTTGTGCCAACCGAAGATGGGTTATACTTATTCATTGATTGTATGTATCCTTTTAAAGAATTTGATAATTTATACCTAGAGAAGACGGGTCGTACCGCATCTTATTGGTTAGGTGGATGATCCGTACCAACCGAAGATAGATTATGCTTATTCTTTAATAAGGTAGTTTCTTGTTTATTTATAACATGCATAGAATGAATTTCTGGGATTAATTATGATTAACTATTGTTGTGTGGATAGAGGTGAAGTCAATACCATACACTCTCTCTTATTTTAAATCTCTTTTATTTTCATGCACTTTAAGTTTTAAAGAAAATCAAATCAATTCTCTTTTTAATTAAGTTAATTTTAATCTTTCGAATTTTGATAATAAAACCCCTGCAATCCTTGAGGTTCGACACCCTCTCTATAGCCGTATCCTACAAAGGTTTGTCTTATTGCGAGTGGTTATTTTTATAATTGATATTTTTGGTCACAAAAATACCACATCAGGCATTTGTGTTCTTACTAAATCCAACCAATTAACATCATTGCACAAAAAGTTCACTACAATAAAAATTGTCATCACAATATTGTTTCTAACAAAACATAGGTCTCGTTTGGTGTACGGAATATGTATTCTATTAGGAAAATAAATAGATATTACTGGGAATAGAAGATATTGGAATGAAATAATTATTCCAATTCTTTATTTGGTAACAATACACATAGTCTAACTGGAATTGAATTAAAATTACTAAACCCCCCACATTATTATTATTATTATTACTATTCAATTCATATTATAAAATAAAAAATAAAAAAGCTAAAAAAAAAGTGGGTGGCCAACCAACCCAATGGGTGGTCGGCCACCCACAAAAGCGGCCGGGGGTGGTCGCACCACCCCCGATGCCATCAAGCGGCCACCCCTGACGACTTGCGGGGGTGGCCGCGACCACCCCAGAGCAGAGCGACCACCCCTGGAGCAGATATGGGGTGGCTACGACCACCTGAGATGCCACAGGGTGGTGGCGTCACCCCTATACGCCTTGGGGTGGTCAATGGGTGGTCGGCCACCCACTTTAATTTCTATATTTTAATTTTTTTTTAAGTTTAAATAAATAAATAAAATATGGATGTTTGTGTAAAATGTATTTCATTCCTCAAGAAATAGTCATTCCTCTCATTTTTTAGAGGAATATCTACTCGTATGTGCAAGCAATTAGTGATTATCATGGGAATAACTATTCTTAAAAATAGACCCTTACCAAACAAAAGAATGACTATTCCATAAGAATATCCATTCCATTCTAAGGATCTATTCTGCAAACAAAATGAGCCCATAAAGTTTCTTACCAAAGCACCCTCATTACAAAAATACCCTCACCCTCATTACAAAACCACATCAGTAGAACACTTATAATTCCATTACTATTTTATGGAGGCCACATCACATGAGATATCTTAAATGCCTTTATGTAGTGCTTCATACTTCTATATAAGGAAATCAAATCCTCTCCAATTCGAGCCGGTCCCTTAATTTTTAAGGGTAAAATTGTCCTAAAAAAAGGTTAAAAGATAACTTTGCCCTTAAAAATTAAAGAACCGGCTACTCTGTAGTTCATTGGTTCCCTCTGTAAGACCCTCCAAGTCACCTTCATCTTCCAAATTACCGGTGAATTTGAAAAAGTTAACTACAAAGCACATTGGACTTTTGATACAATTGATAACGCACCAGTTGCGCCAGCCCCTACTACCAACATGAACAACTCACATCATTTTGATAAGGAAAGGGACAGCTCACGTTGGTCTGGTAAGGAAGGCCAACAACCTCCGTAATTGGATCCTTGATTCTATAGAGATGATTGGATATTTCCTCTAGAGATATTTGTATTATGTATTTTACGTGATTCCCTCTGTTTGTGATTATTTCCTTTTAGTTGTCTCATAGAGATATTATGCGGATTGCTTGGGAAGATTGACTCAAGGGATTCTTACCTTGTATAATAGATGTACAGTCCCTATAAAATGTAATGGAAATTACTCTCTATCATTACCTTGAGATAGAGTTTCTCAAACATTTTTATGGTATCTAAGCCTTTTGTGAGATAGAGAGTATACATCTTTTTCATTTATCTTCCTTGTAACAAGATCAGTACATCGTCTTCCTTCTCTTTTCCTCATGGCACCCACTGCCAAATTCTCAACCATAGCTGAACCGTACCCTTACCTAATGACACAAAATGTCGCTAATTTTGTGTCACTTCGCCTCAACTCCACCAATTTTTTTGAGGTGGAAAACCCAAATGCTTAACATCCTTGAAAGCTATGACTTACAGGGATTTATCACGGGTGAGACCAAGGTGCCTCCGAGGTACCTAATGTTAGAGGCATTGGATACCCAAGATCCGAATCCGACGTTCCGTCAATGGTGTCGTACGGATCGCTTGGTCAAAGGATGGCTGATTGCTATGCTATCCAAAGATGTTCTTGGCATTGTGGTGGGACTCGACACCGCGATAGAAGTCTAGAATTCATTGGTGCATGCATTTGCCCGAGTCTCAGATGATCGTCGCCTTGAACTCAAGAAGCGGTTAACCATTATTCAACGTGGTTCCGATCCACTGCAAGATTATTTGCGATGGTTTAAAACTGTGTGCGATGATCTTGCTGCCATTTGGAAACCAGTCCCAGATCATAAGAAGACATTTTGGTTGATTAGTGGTCTTGGCAAGGGGTATGAGATGTTTACTACCACCATGCTCAAGCCACCCATTCCTCCTTATGCAGAAGTTCTTGTTCTTTTGGAAGCACACACTAAACGTTTCAAGTTGGACCATGCCAACACTTCCACCAATCAAATGGCTTTTGTGGGCCAACATGCCAACAGCCACCATTATAAAGGTAGGAAAAAGAATGGTCCTACCAACTTTAACTCCAAAGGAACAGGTTTTACCCAAGGCCAATTCTTTGGGTCAAAACGTTAGAATTTTAGTCATCCACAATAAAGAAGAGCAACCCACTTGTCATCCACAATTCTTTGGGTCAAAAAGCTGACAAAGGTGTGTCCCCTGCTTCTTCCCAAGGCAACAATAAAGAAGAGCAACCCACTTGTCAGATTTGCCAAAAGCGGAATCACACCACTTTAACCTGCTTCAACCGTTTCAATCATGCATTCAGCCCAAATGATATTCCTTAAGCACTCGCAGCTATGACTATTACAGACAATCAAGACTCCACATGGTTTCCTGACACTGGAGCTACAGACCACATAATGGGTGATCCATGTAATTTACATTCTCTCACCCCTTATCATGGCACAGATGAAGTCATGGTTGGAAATGGAGAAGGTCTACCTATTACTGATAAGTACAAAAATATTCATATTTTAGCCCTTAACTTATATTTGTTAATTCCTTAGTTTTGTTAGTTTGTGCTATTTTACTTCATTTTTGTATTTTCTTTGTTTTATAGGTTTTTGGAAAAAGAAGAAAGCATTCCTAGAAGTATCGGGTTTAAAGGAAAAAATTGAGAAAAAGCTAGAAGATTTGAAACAAGCAAAAGCATTCTGGTAGTGGGATCGATCGTAGGTCCCCTGTGATCGAGCGCACTTCCAGAGAGGTCCAGACATGAAGAGCAAGGTGTGCGCTCGTGCGCACAAGAAAAGACTCGATCGCATTGCAATCAAGCGTAGAAGACATATGATCGATCGCAGAGGTGCGATCGAGCGCACACGGGCTGCAATCGAGTGCATTTATACACTGGAGAATTTTAGAAGCTACGGCTAGACCTATATTGCTTTCCATATTAGGGTTTTTCTAATCCTAGTTGAACTAGGACTAAACCCTACAATTTTACTAGGGTTTCTAGGTTTTCTAGACTATTCTTAAGCCTATAAATAAGACCTCCAAACCTTTAGAATGAGGATCCTTGAATAGACACAACTTTGGGAGAGGAATTTGGAGGCTACTTCTAGGAGCAATTTTCAGTTTTTTCTTTTCCGGGAAAAATCCACTTTACGCGCCTGAAGTTTCAGGGGTTTTTCAATTTGAATCCCAAAGTTTAAAAATTGGCAATTTATCCTCCTAATGTTTCAAAAATTTTCAATTTAAACCTTCCGTTACTAATTTCCGTCAATTGGACAGAAATCTATGAAATTACGTAATTACCCACAGGCTTTTTTTTTTTTTTTTTTTTTTTTTAATTTCTATCAAATTTAACGAAAATTAGTAACAGAAGGTTTAAATTGAAAATTTTTGAAACATTAGGGGGGTACATTGTCAATTTTTAAACTTTGGGGTTCAAATTGAAAAACACCTGAAACTTCAAGGGGGTAAAGTGGATTTTCCCCTTCTTTCCCTTTTCTTTTTTGTTTTATTTTAATTATGTGTAACTAACTCTTTAGGAGGGCTAGATTGAAGCCTAATTATATTTATTTAATATTTCAATATTGGCATATTGTTATATTATTTGAGCATGATTAGTGGTGGATATCAAAGCCTTACATTTACCTTATCTTTATCTTTATTTCTTTTCCTTATTATCAATATCAATCTCGTGACAATTTTGGTATTTTAATTACTTCTAAAACAAAATCAACAATCTCCGTGGGATCGATCTTGTTCTTGTTGTACTATACTATCGTTTGATCTTGTGCACTTGCGAGTAAAATGTACTAAATATTATCTATTAATTTAGGTAGTATTTGGCACAACACGTTTTTGGCGCCGTTGTCGGGGGATTGCTTGATTTTGTTTGGATTTTTTTTTTCCTTTAGTTTATTTTTGTTTTAATTAATTAATTAATTAATTATTTATTTTTTCTGTTTTTCTAAGTTTTTCCGTAGTTACAGTCCTGCCTTCGGCGGTGCACTCGAGCGCCCATCCAAGGCGATCGAGCGCATCTCAAGGTGCGATCGATCGCACATTCGGACAACAGCACAGTTACAATATTAATCATAGATCTAATTTTTTCTTTTCTTTTCCTGTTCATGCAGGGCCAGTTGAGTCTGCATCTTCGTAAGTTTTATTTTTGTTTTTATTTTTTCCTTTTAATTTTAACTTGTTGTTATTTTTGTTTTCACACATGTGGGGCGGCATTTCGACACCCCATGGACTATGTTCATTATGCCATGACCCTTATCACCATGTTAGAGAATGTCCTTCAATGAAACAAATTTCTAACAAAATTTTTGGGCATAAGAACACATCGTTCTCTAGACCGGGGAACGACTGCTATTTTGATTCCTGTAACCCATCATGGAGCCAACAGTCCAATCTCTCATAGCAAGATCAAGTTCCCGGAATTTATGCTACACAATCTCATGGACTACAACATCACTTATATCAGCAATTCTATAATCATGCATATTCCTCTCAATCAGCTCCACAACAACAATATTTAGAAGAACCACCTCCTCCAAAAAGGTCTGCCTTCAAAGAAGCAGTTGCTGCCTTAGAAAAAGAGTATGCTACCTATAAAGGAGAGGTGTCAGCTTATCTTAACCGTATGGAGGAAAGAGAGCGATCATTTGAAAGGATAGAGGCCTCTCGCACACAATCATTTGAAAGGATGGAGGCCACCACCAAAGAAGTTTTGAAGTTTTTACGCGAACTCGCATTCCCTTTAGCACGACGACCGACTAGTATACCACGAGATGATTAGTCGAGTTCTTCTAGTCGAGAATCTCGCTGCTGTTAAGTAGGTTAGGTTCTTTACCTTTACGCCTTCTGACTAGGAGCACCATCGACTATGAATGCCACGAACACCGAGGGTAGTACCATGAGGACGAGCAGCTAATGGAGCCTCCTCGTCCATACTAGCAAACGACCTTGAACCTGAGTACCTCTACAGCACGCTTAGTGGACTCCAGCAGTCCGTATGCAGCTTCACTTCGGAGCTAGGGAAACTATCGACGACTTTCCAGACGACATTCCAAGATCACTCTTATAGATTCACAGTCACTTGATGTGACCCCTGCTTGATGTGAGAGATTACGGCATTGAGAGCCCGAGCATCAACCTTGGAAGAGGGAGCTTTTGTATCCAAGGCACCTCGGGTCAATGATGAGCAGTTCATAGATGACCCCGTTCGTAGGACGATTTCTATAGACTTTTGCTTGGTTAGTTGTTTGTACATATTTTCTATGCTTGGTGATGGCAATTTGTATATGATTGTTTCTTTTCTTTTCTTTCTTTCCTTGAATTTAATGCCTAGACCTTACCGATCTTTTCAAACCATATGTTTCTTTTCAAACTGTTTTCTTTTATCCAAACTTTTAAAGGTTTTAAAACCCTCTCTGCCGTGAGGATCTTGTTTATTACTAAAACCAAATTTTGAGGACGAAATTCTTATAAGGAGGGGAGAGTGTCATACCTCGACTTTTTAAATTGTTTTAAAAAGAGTTTTAATTCCTTACTCAATGAGCTAATAACCTTCTAAATCAGCCCAAAACATAAAACTCTAAGCTATCTTAGCATAACCCATAGCCCTCACACTTAGCCATGAAGCCTTTGAAGTGAAACCCAAACTTACCATTTCTGACCGTATGTATGCTCAGGGAACCAAACGTACACTCTTGTTTTTAGTAGAGGACATACGCCAGGGTTACCGGATGTACGCTATTGTTTCTGTTTCTAGTAGAGGATGTACGCAGGGGGGCCACCCGGACGTATGCTAACAATAGTACAATAGGGACCACCCGGATGTACGCAGGGGGACTACCCGGACGTACGCTGCTTTTTGGAAAACCCGTAAATAATACCTAGACATACGATGAACCCTTTTACCCAATGTGTAATAGTACCGGACGTACGCCCCTATAGTACTGGACGTCCGCTACTTTTCAGAGTAATTGGTGAACGCCTCCAGCTTTTCTCCCCTATAAATACCCATCCTCTATTCGTTCCCAGAACCCATTTCTCGCCTTTAGGCCCTCTGCAAACACATATGAGAGTATTCTTGTGAGTTTTCTTGAGAGTTGAGAGGATTTTTAGAGAAAATGAAGAAAACTTGTGTTCTTGCCAATTTCAAAGGTAAACCCTGCCCATTTTACACTTTCACTACTGTTTTATTGTTTTCCTAAATGCTATGAGTTTTCAAAAAGATGTTATGTTAGGTTTTCACTCCTTTCTTTACAAACCAAGCAATGTTTTTAATAGAGTTTCGAAAGCTCCTTTGATTTCTTGTATTTCATGATGTTGAGTTTTCTTATGATGCATGTGCTTATTTTATAGCCTAGAAGGAGTTATAGTAGCCTCTAGATTGCATAGAAGCCTTGAAACCTAGTTAGGAGCTTTTGGCCAAAATGCCTACTCATTGACCAAACGTACGCTCTTTGACCCCGAACGTACGGTTAGGAGGTCAAGCATCCGCCTTAGCCCCATTTGTGAAACTTAGGCCCTAGCAACCCTTTTGTTAGATAAGGCTTAGTATCTTACTCGTAAGGTTCCTCTAGTATTACATATAACGGTGTGTTATATTCCCTTATAGCAGGATTTAGCTATGTCAGAGGATTCGAGCGAGCGTATGATGTAAGTAAATACTTATGAATACTTTCTTAAAAACGTGGGATATGTCAGTTGACTGACCACGAGTATGATATGAGCATGTCTACATTTTTGTATCTACTTGGTAACTGCTTTATTAACTCAATAATAAGATGCATTGTATGACATGGTACACCGGTACGTGCGGTATAATGGTCATAGGCTTACTATATAGACTTCATTCTATAGTTAAATGTGTGTGTTGTTATGTGGGCTTAGGATCCAATGGTTTCGTGACTAGGCGCAATCATTCCCAAATGACTTGATCATTATAGGACGGACATCATTAGTGGTGTGAGTCACCCGAGTTCGGACTCGGTCGTGCCACTAATGTTATGTACGGTAGACCGTGCAATGGTTGGGGCACTGGCTTTGTACTACAGGCCCCTCGGGACAGCGTCAACCCTGCTAAGAAGGGGTAATATCTCGGGTAGACCATACATAAAAGTTATGACCTATAAAGCATTAGTTTTTTCTTCATTAAAATAATTTGGTGACTGCCGCTAGGAGTACACCACCCTCTTTATTAACTAAACAATACTTTTATGGTGTATTAATGGAGACAATACCTCTTTTCAAATGATTATTAAAACTGCACGTTTATTTCTACTTAAATGGGCTCAATCATACCTAATTGTGAGGTTTACTTACTAATTCGTTAGACTTACGCTATTATTACCTTTCTAGGAAGTTTGTCACTAGAACCCAGGAGTGGCATGGTTGCCACTATGGACCTTGCTTTAGAATCTCCATGCTGCTATCAGGTTTGTTTTACATTATTATTAGTTGCTCCATGTGTTTAATTCCGAGGAATATATTTGTCCCATAATGATTTACAGTTCTTCTCAGATTATATTTCACCTTCCAATGCATTACTCTAAAATGCTTAGAAGGGCGATTCTTCATTTAGCCATAAGTTGGTTTAACTGAGGCATGTGCTAGTAACCCTGCCTGGTTAGCCAAGGCTAATTTTGGGGGCGTTACAATTACTGGTTTGTCGGCTCTCCTTCCTTCGATTGATTTGAGTATGTCTTCTTCCAAAATTCTTCATCCACATAGACCCCTTCAATCAAGAACAATTTTTTGCAGCTATGGCCGGGAACAAATTTTTTGTCACAATTGAAGCATAATCCTTGGGTTCTCCAATCTTACATGTTCATAGGAGATAGCCGTCTGGTGGGTGGTGGCTTGCTCTGAGTTAGATTTGCAGATGGAAGAGGAGGGGTTTCTGCCCACTAGGCTGTGCGTTTGTCCTCCGAATTTGGGGGTTTTTAAGGCTCCAATTTTTTGCTTGATACAATCGTGCCAACCCAATGGCCTCCGTCACCGTGGTGGGTCGTGCGGCTTGCACCTCAATTCTTAAGTTCCCTTTTAATCCACTTACAAAGCAGCCCAACTGGTGTTAAGTTGATAACTTACCCACTCGACTAAGTAGATGTTTGAATTGGAGTTGGTACTCCTTCACCAGCCCTGTCTGTTGTAATTTGGTGAGGTCACCAAAGTGGTTGTCAAACACTGTTGGTCCGTAGCGGATATGGAGAGCCGCATTTAGGGATTCCCAAGTCGAAACCTCTTCGCTTTCCTTGAAGAGTTGATACCACATCTGCGCTTCTGATTCTAGATGATATGTGGCTAGAGGTAATTTCTCCTCATCTTCTATTTGTTTAAATTCAAAGAATTGCTCAACCCTAAAGATCCAGCTTGTAGGGTCATTCTCCCGGTTATATTTAGGAAAATCCAGTTTAGCTATTTTCAACACAATTGAATTGGAAGAGGAATTTTTTCCGCGGTTTCAAGCCATGGAATTTTCTCCTGACTCACTCTTCCCTTTGCTCTGTACATCGTTTATTTTTTCCGCCAACTTCTTTGTCTGCTATGTTGAGGATTTGATGAAACGTTCGAAAATCTTCTGCAAGTTGAAAATTTGCTGCTCCATACTTTCCATTCTTTGGTCCGCCATTCGAAGGGAACTTGGCTCTGATACCAAATTGATACAAACCTTGGGTAGAACTCACCCTTGAAAACCGGCTTACAAGGGAAGGGTGCCCAAGAGCTTATATACATATGGTCAAGATTAGACTTAACCCATGTGGTACACTAGGATCGTAACATACCACCATGCGACTGTGGCCGACGTCCACAGCGGCCAACTCTATTGATACTGACCCGATGGTAGCCATTTCTCTTTTGGCAGCTCCACTCACCTATTAGTATTTTAATTTAGCTCATAGGTCGCCCCCTTCGTGCTTGAACCCCTCGACATGGTGGCTAGCTCTGATACCAAATTGTTACGAGAATTCATAACTAAACGTAAAATTCACCTGTCAACCGCAAAAGAAGCATGATATTGCTTCTTATTCCGACCTACTTTTGCTAAACAATCAGCGGTAGGAAATTTGAGGTTCCTAGGCCTCCAAACACTAGGTTTGAAAATTAATTTTGCATGCCTCATTGCACCCCAAACATGGGTTTAAATAGAATTACAATTTAGGTCAAATCCCTCTAGGATTTGTAAAAGTAATACTACCTAGACTAGGAAAATAAACGAGAATCTCCTTACTTGACATACACGGCAGTGGAGAAAGTCTCCTTATTAGGATAGGACTAAAATACTACTATTACCTATAGTGGAGTAAACCTCCTTATTGGAATAGGACTACAATACTGTGCTCGTTACACATTCAATTCACATGTTAGGCCACTCATTGGCCACCCATTGGCCCTCACAGATTTAACCTATATGATTTTTATTATCTTTTAGTTTGAAAGAAAATTAAAATGAGAAGGCAAAAAAAAAAACGTACGTACTCCTAAAATTACCATTCAATTCACATGTTACCCCAAGTTTTTAATTACGACAATGTCTCCCTATACTACCAAACAATTGATAATGTTCTCCTAAAGCTAGCAAAAAGATAGAAGTGACTATAATCTTTTTTAATAAGATAAAAATAATTTAACAAATTCAGAAAAAATAACAAAAAAAATTAATTTTTTTATTTAAGAAAAAAATGAAATTTTTTTTAAAATTTTCACATGAAATTTTATTTCATTTTATTTTATTCAAAGTATTTTCGTCATTGAGGGGAACACTGTCAATTTTTGGTAATTTTGGGGGATTGTCGCAATTGAAAGTTTGGAATAGGCATTGTTAATTGGGTGGTAGTTTGAAAGGGATATGTTAACTTTTTCATAAAAAAAAAAATTATGTTTTTATTTTTTATTTTTATTTTTTTTAATATTTTCTATTCCTCATGATAGCTATTTTTCTAATTTTTTAAAGAGGAATATGTATTCTTTTTTGTAAATGAAGGAATAGGTCCTTACCAAATTTCAAGAAATAGCTATTTCATTTTAGGTTCATATTTTGTGAACCAAACCGGCTCTAGGGAGTGTGTTACAAGAGGTTTTTTTAGGAGTTTCTTCTACATTAGGAAAGAGAATAAGATTTAGGGAGTCTATTACTAGTATTGTTATTAATGTTCTTCTTTCCTTTTGGTGTTCTGAAATCAGCCATGAATATAACGTAGGTTGATGGGAGAGAAAGAAAGTTTTCTCGCTAGGCATTTAACCTAGAGGAGAAGGATTTCTTTCCCTTGTCTCTTGAAGATTGAGGGAGGATCACGTGCGTGTGAAAGAATTCTTTTTTCTAGACTGAAGTAATGGCAGAAGACATGTCCAATCCATGGCCTTGTCACCCACTTCTACAGGAAGAAGATGAGGAAGTCGGAGTTTTCAAGGAGGAAGTGCATAAGGTAGCGACCAAGGGTCAATTATGTGTAGCGGGGAAATTGTTTGCCGATAGGTATGTAAGCAAGGAGACCATCAAGAATTTACTGTTGAAATGGTGGAAACCTTTGGAATCTATTATTTTCAAAGGGTTGGGCGAAAACCTTTTTTGATTGAGTTTGAAAACAGTCGGGATAAGGAGAAGGTTCTTGAGGGTCGACCTTGGGTGTTTGAAGGTGACTTGTTCCTGGTGGAAGATTTTGATGGCCATTCATTGCCGTCAAAAATAGCATTTGATAGAGCCTCATTTTGGGTACGAATGTTCCATCTGCCATTGGTTTGTATGGGCAGGGAAGTGGGAAAGAAAATTGGGGCTATTGTTGGAGATGTGGAAGGGGTTGGCTGGGGGGAATACCTAAGAGTTAAAATCTCGCTAGATTTATCCAAGCCCCTTTCCAGGGGACACAAGCTGAAGCTGGAAGGGGAATTAACATGGATCGCTTTCCAATATGAAAGGCTCCTAAAGTATTGTTTCCAATGTGGCGTCATTCTACAAGGGAGGGGGGGTGTCAGAAGAAGAGTAGCATGAGAAATCTAGAGCCTGCCAAGTTTGGTCCGAGACTAAGGGCGTCGTCACCAATCCGGAGAGGTGATCAAAATTTGGGGAGGCATGAGTTCAGACCAGGACAGGCGAGGTCTTTCCAGGCCAGTATACAAAATCACGATCTGAAGAGCTCTAAACCGGAGACAACAAAGGGGATGGATGAGTCCGGGGAGGAGAATTTGGCAAGGCAGCCTGGCAAATTTTTTCAAGAAGGTAGCAGAATCAGTGATGAGGATCACGGGATTAATGATGGCACTCCTATTATGGGGGATATGATAGAAATAGACGGATTTGGGGGAGGAAATAATGGAGCTGATTCGAAGTTGCAGGGAAGTGATCATGATAAGAAACGAGGGAGTAAATCATGGTTGTCATATAAGGAAATTCCCCTTTTAGGCGAGACCAGTGAGCTAGAGGGAGAATTTCAAAATTCTTTTGAAGGTTTAAACTCTCATGTGACAAAGGGTAAAAAGGGGGTTTTTATGCCCAGGAACCAGGGAAAAAAAAATTAAAAAAAAAAGGTAAAATTTGGGTCAGAATTGTAGCCCAGGCGGATCTGTCTACCTTGGCCCATTGACTGTAGATGTTGTCCGGACAGTCAAAGCTGCCCAAGAAGCAACCAGTAATCCTGAGAAGGCACCGGTCACTTGGAAAAGGAAGTATGGGGAAGAGGATGATGCACCAGTTTCTAAAAAAAGAAAGGGACATGGGAGAGATGGTCCGAATTGTTGAGAAGGGACGGAAATTTAGTTGTAATGTGACAAATGTTTCTAGATTGGGAGTGGCGGAGGCTGTGGGACAGCCTCATTGACCGCTATGACGGTTCTAAGTTGGAACTGTCGGGGGCTTGGGAACCCCCGAGCAGTTTAAGCCCTGAGCTGTTTGGCAAAGGAGAAGAGACCCACTTTGGTTTTCCTTATGGAAACCAAGCTCCGTCAAAATAAAATGGAGCAAATTAGGTGTAAACTTGGCTACAATGGATTATTTGTGGTGGATTGTATTGGAGGGAGTGGTGGACTGGCGTTGCTTTGGGGTGAGGAGATCAATGTAGAAATACAAAATTATAGTCAGCATCATATCAATGGCGTGATTCGTGACCGACCGAATTGGGTGCTATGGAAGTTTACTGGCTTTTACAACCAACCAGATGTGGGTAAACATCATGAATCATGGTGCTTGCTAAAAATTTTGGCACGTTTTTCACCTTTACCTTGGGTATGCATTGGGGACTTCAATGAAATTTTATTTCCATTCGAAAAATGGGGTGGGAATACAAGAAGCAGAAGCCATATGTGGGACTTTCAGCAAACCTTGGAGGAGTGCGATTTAATGGATTTAGGCTTCTTGGGGCCTAAATACACCTGGAATAATTGTTGGGATGATGCGGATTTCATAAAAGAAAGGCTTGATAGGGGGTGGCAAATCAGGAGTGCAGGGATCTTTTTCCTGAAGTTGAATTAAGGGTGGAGCTTGCCTTGGGATCAGACCATCTCCCTGTGTTTCTGGGACTGGATGGAAAATCTGGGATGAGAAAAAAGGGTCCAATTTTCAAGAATGAAGCTAGCTGGGCCCTTGAAGGGGAATAATGGCGAAATGGTCGAACGTGCATGGGGTGAAGCTCTACTGCAGGACGGTTTGTGGGAAAGCTTGGAGGCAAATTAAGTGTTTGTAAAAATTAGTTGTTGCAGTGGCAACAGACTCGGCGGGACCCCTTGGGCACCATCAACCGTATGAAGAAGAAACTACTGAATCTCCAAGGGAGAGAAGGGGGATCTTCGGGTATGGAGAGGAAAAATTTGATGAAGGATTTACAAGTTCTGATCTACTAAGAAGATGTCCGTTGGAGTCAAAGAGTAAAAGTTGCATGGCTTAAACATGGGGATAGAAATACACATTATTACCATGAATGTGCTAATGCACGGAGGAGGAAAAATTTTATTGGTGAAATAATGGATGACTTGGGGCAGGTGTGGACTACTCTAGAGAAGGTGGAATGGGCATTTGTTACATATTTCTCCAACTTATTTTTTACTGGGGACGTTGGGGACATGGAGCAATGCCTTCAACACATTAATTTGGGGGTAACTAGGGACATGAATGCAGAACTGCTTAAAGAATTCTCAAGAGGTGAAACAAGTGATGCCCTCCTTCAAATGGGCCCCATAAAAGCCACGGGGCCGGATGGCTTCACTGTCGGTTTTTTCCAACAACATTGGAGCACTATAGGGGATGAGGTATGTAACGTTGTGATTGATATCCTAAATTCTGGAATAATGCCTGCAGATTTAAACTTGACTTATATTGTGCTTATCCCAAAAGTTAAAAACCCATCGTGTGTGACGGATTTTAGACCCATAAGTTTGTGCAATGTAATTGATAAACTGCTTTCTAAGGTGCTAGCTAATAGATTGAAAAGGGTCCTTCCTCATATTATATCCCCAACAAAAAGTGCTTTCATCCTGGGTCACCTGATTTTGGATAACATATTAGCCGCATATGAGACGCTTCATACTATACATACCGGAATGAAGGAGAAAAAGGGGTTTATGTTGGTCAAGCTTGATATGAGCAAGGCTTATGATAGAGTGGAGTGGAGCTTCTTGGAGGCGGTTATGCGCGGCGTATAGGGTTTGATATAAGGTCGACTAATTTGATTATGATGTGTATTACCTCTGCCAAGTACGCAGTTCTTGTGAATGGGATGCCATGTGGGAGTATTACCCCTTCTAGAGGTATCCGACAAGGAGACCCCCTATCACCTTATTTGTTTTTGTTTTGTGCCAAGACGCTCACTTCGTTGTTGACAAAGGCGAATAGTGATGGGCTGCTGACGGGAGTCCCTACTTCCAAAAGGGGTCCCTATGTTAGCCACCTATTTTTTGCTGATGATAGCTTATTGTTTTGCAGGGCCAATATTGTACAATGGAGCAACTTGACAAGTATTTTAAGGGTGTATGAAGCGGCCTATGGACAAAAATTGAACCAAGATAAGACGGCAATCTTTTTTCGTAACAACACTCTGTCGGCCGAAAAAAATCAAATTTTAGAACTTGCAGGAATACCAGCCACACAAAGATATGACACCTATTTGGGGCTTCACACCCTAGTAGGTAAATCGAGAACATCAGCTTTTCAAAGCATTATTGACAGCATTAGTAAGCGATTAAAAGATTGGAAGTTAAAATTCTTGTCTCAAGCTGGGAAAGAGATCCTTTTGAAGGCGGTCATACAAGCTATTCCTACTTATTGCATGAGTGTGTTCCGTCTTCCGAAGTCATTATGTTTGGAGATAAACTCACTAATGCAAAAGTTTTGGTGGGGTCAAAAGGCGAATGACAAACGAATCGCTTGGATGAGTTGGTGTTGTCACAAATATCTACCTAAATTAATAGGAAAATAATTGGATGTTTTACCCGCAAGTGCACGAGGTCAACATAATAGAATAGGGTGCAAGTATGAGGTCATTCTCACGAGGATTGCTGAATTTTGACTAAAATAAATTCCAAAAGTATAATAAAGGAAAAAATCCACTTTACCTCCTGAAGTTTTAGGGGTTTTTCAATTTGAACCCCAAAGTTTAAAAATTTGTAATGTACCCCCCTAATGTTTCAAAAATTTTCAATTTAAACCTTCCATTGCTAATTTTCGTCAAATTGGACGAAAATCTATGAAATTACGTAATTACCCTCAGACCTTTTTTTTTTTAATCTCCGTCCAATTTAACGGAAATTAGTAACGGAATGTTTAAATTGAAAATTTTTTAAACATTAGGGGGGTACATTGCCAATTTTTAAACTTTGGGGTTCAAATTGAAAAACCTCTTAAACTTTAGGGGGGTAAAGTGGATTTTCCTCTATAATAAAATAAAGATTGGATTTTGATTTGATGATAATAAAAAGGTAGGGCTTTGATATCTACCACTAATTATATTTAATTAATATATCAATATGCCAATGTTTTGATCATGTTATGTATATCTAATGTTTGTCAACCTAAGGGCATGGGTATATACTTCCTTAAACTATAGATTTTCCTAAGCAACGAGTTAGGCATGGGTGTATACTCTAACTCTTTTCTTTCTTAAAGGATTTAGCATGGGAATATACTAAGTTATTCTTTAAGAAAGCATAATTTCTGTGGAAATCGACAAACACATGAGGCGTAGGGCATAGGTGTATACTCCCAGTTCCCTATGTTGACTAACCTAAGATCCCAGTGTAGATTTCTTTTGTTACTTATGTTAAACCTAGGACTCGGTCATCCAAATTGATTTAACTAACTAGTTCATATCATATGCATATGTTGACCAGGCACACACATATGAGGAATTCATGAAAGCAGGCATTAATCAAGTTAAATATCACAACATGATCATCACAAGGGTGCCAATATTGAATATTAACTAAACATAACTAAGGCTTCAATTTAGCCCTACTAAATAAAGTAGTTACACATAATAAAAATAAAACTAAAAGAGAAAAGGGAAAGAAAGAACCGAAAGGTAGCCTCCAATTCCTCTCCCCACAGTTGTGTCTTTTCAAGCTTGATTATTCTTAAGGTTTAGAGTTCTATTTATGAGGCTTTAGAAGTCCTTGTTATCCTAGTAAACTTAAGAAATTCATAGGGTTTTATTCCTATTACAAGTGGGAGTTGGAAAACCCTAATATGGAAATACTTGACAGTCTGGCCGCCTCTTGATGTGTCACCTGCGCACGGGTGCGCTCGATCGCACGTCCACGATCGAGCCTCTTCTGTTGTGCGCTCGATCGCGCATGGCCGCTTCATGCTTTGTCTTATCTGGTAATGCGCTCGATCGTAGGTTCCCTGCGATTGATCGCACTGTCAGGGGCTCCAACTTTTCCCAATTTCTCTCTTTGAGTCCAAATCTTCCAGATTTACTCAATTTTCTTCCAAAAGCCCATAAAAGTATGGAAAACACATAAAGGATCTAAAATGGCATGAATTAACTAAAACTAAAGAATTAAAACATGTAAGTTAAGGTCTAAAAATATGAATATTTTAGCACTTAACACAACCTAAACTTACATATTGCTAGTCCCTTAGCATACAAAACTAAATACTAAATGGAAAAAACAGAAAACAAAAACATAAATCCATCTTTCGTGGGATATACGATTGCATTTAGCGTATGCAATAAGTCTTTTAAACCCCTAGGAATTCCCGAGAGGACGAGTGAAGTCTCGTGAGGGTTTTCCAGAAATGTTACCCACAAACATCATGCACAGTTCATGTCATCTCAAAAATTAAAGTATTACTTTAAGATCATGATTTTCATTCATTAGCAAGCTTAAAAAGATGAGCTCCATCTTCACAATGAATTGGAATCTCAGAGTTCAATTACTTACAAAGGACATACTAAAACCTCATAAGTTTGACAACAGTGTAAAGTGAACTAGCACAAAATTATGAGGCTTCCAAATCTTTCCAACGTGTAATGTCTCCATATCTTAAAGTTCACTGAAATTTCTATTAGAATGAACAACAATGGCATATTTCTTTTTTCACTTTCTCTTTTTTTTTTTTTTTTTTGATTAGGTTGTGCAATGTTTGGTTCCCTTAAGCTTTCTAATTGACCCATGTAACGAGTGTTAAGTCAATGACTCCCAAACTAAATGGTTTTAGGGCATTAGGTGTAGAGACACCCCTAACGACCTACTAACTCGAGTCAAAAAGGCTACAAAACCAAACTAACCATGACATCAATCAAATAAAAAAATTTCACCTTTTGACGTGAACACTCAATGCTTTGAGGCAAGAGGTCCAGTTACTCAGTGAAAAGCTTATCAATGATCATTTATTTTTTTTTATTTTTATTTTTTTCTTTCTTTCCCTTTTTTTCATATATATATATATATGCTAAAGTGTCCATCTAATAAGTTATCCAATTTCATCCAAGATACAGAAACACACATCAGACCTCATGTCATACCTCACAAATTATGTGTTAATATGCTTGTGTGATCAGATCAAACATGTGATTTTTCAACTGTCCTAAGCAAGTAATCAAACTAACAAATTCTCTCATCAGATCATGTGTTCAAAATTTTAAGCTCATTGATGAATTCAAGCCACAATTCCTTTAGATTAACTTAAAATTTTAGGGCAAATATGAATATGCATAAACTTGTTTGTTATATATATATATATATATATATATATATATATATATATATATATATTCAAATAAACAAACACACAAAACAAAAAATATGAAATTGGGACAAAGTGTGTGTAAACAACACGTGTTCCCATACCTCCAAACTTAAATGACACATTTTCTCAAATGTGTCTAAATTAAGGAAAGAGTGTACCCGGGAGATGGACGACATCGTCTTGGAAAGCATGGCTCATAGCACACCCCCAAACTTGAATTAAAGCACACTTGTCCTTGCAAAATAATAATAAATAAAAAAAAAAACACAAAAAATAAGTAAAATGAAATAAAACCTAAAATAAATAAAAAGATTAAATGAAACACACAAAAATAAAATAACAAGATAACTTATGGGGTGCCTCCCATGAGCACTAAGTTTAACGTCTTCAGCCAGACTTTGGTACTTTAAACTTGAAGCACCAATCTTTCCTTCTCTTGCACCAAAGGGAATGAATCTTTTCTGCTGCAAGGTGATTCCAAATGTCTATAGATCGGGGAGGATCACTTTGAGTTTTCTTAAATAGTTTCTCATCTGGTGGGGAATCATGAACTGGAATAAAATAGGAAGAAAATTCAGGGAGCTTCTCTATCTTGATGTCCTCAATTTGCTCATGTAGTAGCTCTAACAGACTTCTCTTTTGGCCTCTTGGTGTTTCAAGAATAAGAGTTAATGGTGAAAAAATCTTAGTGCTTTCTTCTCTTTCTTGATGTGGCTCCTGTGACACTTTGGTTTGCTCCTCCTTCCCTTCTTCCACTTGATTTTCAACCACCTCTTCTTCCTCAACGTGACAACTTGCTCATGATAGTAGGTGCATTCTTCCTCCATGTAATGCTCATTAGGATTGGCCACCAACTCACTTTGACACTCTTCTTCTTCTTCTTCTTTAAATGTATTTGATTTTTGCTTGAGGTGGGCCTCCATCAATTCAAATGATTGCTCTCTTTCCTCCGTGAGGTTAAGATGAGCTGTCGCATGTTTTGTAAAGTCAGCATATTATTTTTGTAAGGCATCAACTGCTTCTTGTAAGGCATACCTTTTTGGAGGAGGTGGTTCTTCTTGATATTGTTGATATAGAGAAGAGTCCAAATCATATAGGGGAGATGGCTCCTCTTCTTGGTATTGTGGAGGCCAATAGGTGGAAGATGGCTCCTCTTGATATGCTTCTTCTTCTTTGAGACTATTGCCTTTCGGTTTGAAGTAGGTCTTCATCTCCTTAGATGCTTGCTGTGTAGTCTTAATCAATGTATTTATCATATCTGTAAGAGAAGGTGGTTCAGCCTGACATTGCTGTTGTGGAGTTGATTGAGAGGAATATGCATGATCATAGAATTGCTTATATGAGTGATGTTGCAGTCCATGAGATTGTTGAACATGAATTCCGAGAGCTTGAGCTTGCCATGAGAGATTGGACTGTTGGCTCCATGTTGGGTTACAGGAATCAAAATAGCGGCCGTTCTCCGGTGTAGAGAACGATGTGTTCTTATGCCGATTAAATTGTTAGAAATTTGTCTCATTATAAGACATTCTCTAACATAGTGATAAGGGTCTTGGCATAAAGAACATGGTTTATGGGGTGTCGGAATGCCTCCCTAAATGTTTTAAAAAAAAATTAACAAAAAGTTAAAATTAAAAGGGAAAATTAAAAAAAAGAAAAAAAGAAAACTTACTAATATGTAGACTCAAATGACCCTACATGAAATAAAAGAAAAAAAAAAATCAGATCTATAATTAGTGCAGTAACTGTGTTGCTCTCTGGATGTGCGATCGATCACCCTGGTTGGGCGCTCGAGTGCACCTCCAGAGGCAAAACGGGAACTGCGGAAAAAACTAGAAAAATAGAAAACTTTAAAACAAAAATAAATTAAAGGAAAAACCAAATTTGAAAATTTGAAAATTAAAATAACACAACTAAAGGAAAATAATTATAAACAAAATTTGCCGAAATCCCCGGCAACGGTGTCAAAAACTTGTTGTCACAAATATCTACCTAAATTAATAAGCAAATAATTGGATGTTTTACCCGCAAGTGCACGAGGTCAACATAGTAGTATATGATGCAAGTACGGGGTCATTCTCACGAGAATTGCTGAATTTTGTCTAAAATAAATTCCAAAAGTATAATAAAACAAAGATTGGATTTTGATTTGATGATAATAAAAAGGTAGGGCTTTGATATCCACCACTAATTATATTTAATTAATATATCAATATGCCAATGTTTTGATCATGTTATGTATATCTAATGTTTGTTAACCTAAGGGCATGGGTGTATACTCTTTAAGCTATAGATTTCCCTAAGCAACGAGTTAGGCATGGGTGTATACTCTAACTCTTTTCTTTTTTAATGGATTTAGTATGGGTGTATACTAAGTTGTTCTTTAAGAAAGCATAATTTATGTGGAAATCGACAAACACACGAGGCCTAGAGCATGGGTGTATACTCCCAGTTCCCCATGTTGATTAACCCAAGAACCCAGTGTGGATTTCTTTTGTTACTTATGTTAAACCCAGGACTCGGTCATTCAAATTGATTTAACTAACTAGTCCATACCATATGCATATGTTGATCTGGCACACACATATGAGGAATTCGTGAAAGCAGGCATTAATCAAGTTAAATATCATAACATGATCATCACAAGGGCGCCAATATTGAATATTAACTAAACATAACTAGGGTTTCAATATAGCCCTACTAAATAAATTAGTTACACATAATAAAAATAAAACTAAAAGAGAAAATGGAAAGAAAGAACCGAAAGGTAGCCTCCAATTCCTCTCCCCACAGTTGTGTCTTTTCCAGCTTGATTATTCTCAAGGTTTAGAGTTCTATTTATAGGGCTTTAGAAGTCCTTGTTACCATAGTAAACCTAGGAAATTCGTAAGGTTTTATTCCTATTACAAGTGGGAGTTGAAAAACCCTAATATGAAAATACTTGACAATCTAGTCGCCTCTTGATGTGTCACCTGCGCACAAGTGTGCTTGATTGTAACCCGTGTGCTGTTGTGCGCTCGATCGCGCATGGGCGCTTTATGCTTTGTCTTCTCTGGTAATGCGCTCGATCGCAGATTCCCTGCAACCGATCGCACTGTTAGGGGCTCCAACTTTTCCCAATTTCTCTCTTTGAGCCCAAATCTTTCAGATTTACTCCATTTTCTTCCAAAAGCCTATAAAAGCATGGAAAACACATAAAGGAACTAAAATGGCATGAATTAACTAAAACTAAAGGATTAAAACATGTAAGTTAAAGGCTAAAAATATAAATAAAATATTTTAGCACTTATCAGTTGGAGCTGTATGGGGCTTTCAAAAAGGTATGGGGGCATGGGTTTTCGAGATTTCACTTGCTTTAATACGGCCCTTTTGGCAAAGCAGTGTTGGAGGATATGGAAGGTGCCGGAGAGCCTTATTGCAAAAATTATGAAATCCTAGTATTTTCCAGAATGCTCAATTTTGGAAGCCCAATTAGGAAGAAAACTGTCGTTTGCGTGGAGAAGCATACAAAGCTCGTGCGATTTACTTCGAGAAGGGTGAATATGGAGAGTGGGGTGTGGTGAAAAATACGTATATGGCAAGATAGGTGGATTCCTCAACCTCACTCTTTTAAGATTCAATCCACGCTGTCTCTTCTATCTCCTACGGCCACTGTTAGCAAGTTCCTAGATAATGCGCTACTAGGGTGGAATCATGCATTGGTGAACCAGATTTTCTCACATGAGGAGTCACAACTCATCCTCTCTTTACCACTCAGTGGCTCACAACACGATGATGTTCTTGTATGGAGAGTTACGGCAAAGGGGGTTTTCTCAATATTTAGCGCTTATTATATGCAAAAGAGGTGGAAAAGGCGACTCAAGCTAAAAGTTCACATGGGGTTAGCCTAGAGTAATTTGGAAGAAGCTATGGAAACTGTCGATCCCAAACGTGGAATTTTTTTTGTTTTTTTTTTTTGTTTTTTTTTTTTTATGGAGGGCCTGTCATGAAATCCTTCTGATTAGAGCAAACCAATACAGGCGCAAAATTATCGAGAACCCAAAGTGCCCAATCTATGAGTTAGAAGATGAAATGGTGGCCCATGTCCTTTGGAATTGCCCTTTAGCTACGGATGTCTGGGGCGTAGGGGAAAGGATATTCCAGAAAAGCTCCTTCCGTGATCGAACTTTCCTACAAGTTGCCGAGAAGATGTTTGAAAGGTGTGATAGGGAGGAAATCCTCCAGTTCGCAGGCATAGCGAGGAGTCTATGGTTAAGGCAAAATGAAGTTGTACATGGAGGTCCTTTTGCCTCTCCAGCAGCAGTTGTTAAGTCTACTACGGAAGCTATCTTGGAATATCAAGCAGCTCAAGTGGTTGGAGGACTTACAAGCAACATGGTGAGATCCGCATAGTGGGAGGCACCGCCGGTGGGCTGGCCAATGGCAAATTGGGACGCTTCGATCAATAAACAAGAAGGAAGGTGGGGAATGGAGGTGATCCTGAGGGATCATACGAGGCAGATGATAGCGGCAAAGTGCTCCTCTCGGTTGGGAGGCTTAGACCTAACAACGGGTAAGGCACTAGCTGCTCTAGAAACCATTCATTTTTGCAGTAGGTTGGGCCATGACTGGATTCAATTTGTGGGCGATGCAAAGTTGGTGGTGTAGGCGGTGACATCAAATGAGCTAGACTGGAGTAATAAGGGCCACATTATTGAGGCTATTAAGATAGCCACCCGATCCTTTTCCCACTGGAAGATTTTAAATGTGACAAGAGAAGCAAACAAAATAGCTCATGTTTTAGCAAGAAGGGCATCACAACAAGGCATGGAAAATGAGTGGTTCACTAACCCATCGGAATGTATTAAAGATCTTCTTGCCTTTGAGCAAGGTGTACCTGTCATCTTGAGATAATTAATGAAGCTACTCCAATTTTCTTTCAAAAAAAAAAAAAAAGAAATCAGCCATGAACAATTTAAGGCTACAAAAAGAGAATAAGATCCTCTCTATTTCACTATTAGATTTAAAGTTGATACATTTAACGATAAATATAAAATGAAGATTACCATAAACTTTAAATTCTATTATTCATTTAAAATTAATGGTATCTTTTAATATTGGATTTGGCTTATATTCTGTTATTTTAATAACAGATATATTGGTAATCCAAGTCCTCGCTAGGGTTCCTCTCAAGAGAAACTGCTAGAGACGAGGGATTAGTCTCCTGTCGTTAAACGGCGTAGGAGGGTTTGGTGTGGTGATCAGGTGACGGATTGGGAGGAATGGCAGACGAACTGGAGGACCTGTGTGGAAGAATTTCTCTCACTGAGGGAGAGAAGATTGGAATACAGGTGGAGGAGGGTGAGATAGCAGCGGACAAGGAAACGGGCGGAAAGTGTTTGATTGGCAAGGTGTGGACGGAAAAGAACATTAATAAGGAGGCCTTTCGATCAGTATTATCTACCATATGGCGTACTGCAGGAGGTGTGAAGTTCAAAGAACTGAGAGAGACTATATGGTTGTTCGAGTTCAATGATGACGTTGATAAACGGAGGGTACTGGATGGACGGCCATGGTCGTTTGATGGGCAGATCTTAGTTTTGAACGAGTTTGATGGCAACACTCCACCATCCCAATTGGAGTTCAATCAGTCTCCATTTTGGATTCAAGTACACGACATGCCTCTCCTCTGTATGAATAAGAATATTGGCACTAAGATAGGGAGATCATTGGGAGAACTTGAGGAAGTTGATGTAGCAGGTGATGGAATGGGCTGGGGGAGCTGCTTAAGACTGCGGGTAAACATTGACATTACAAAGCCTCTTGACCGAGGTAGAGCTCTCAAACTGGAAGGGAAATCATCTTGGGTAGAGTTCAAATATGAAAAGCTGCCCATGTTCTGTTTCCGATGTGGCCGGATAGTGCATGGTCCGCGAGGATGCCCGATCCCACCCCCGACCAGTCGTAGTGCGGCAAAGGAGTTCAACAATTGGGGAGTAGGGCTCAGAGCTCTGGACCCACGAAGACGAGGAGCAAGGGGAAGATACTCATACAGGGAGTAGCCGACCAGAAATTCTCCATCGGAGTCTGACGAAACGGACAGCGGCAGACACTCCGGGGAACGCTCTCCCAATATGGCAAATTCCGAATTTCTCGGAAACCCTTCCAAGGGAATAAATTCGAAGGCGCCAGCTGGGAGCGGAGGAGGCGGGATACGCAACACAGAAAAGGAAGCTGGTAACGTCATAAGGAAAGATTCTACGACTGCTGAATTGCATGAAATATTTACCATAAATACTATGGAACGTCCAGCGGCAAATAGTCCACTGAAGACTTCTGGACCGGGCCCATGCTTGGGCCATATGGGCCATGGACACTTGGGCTCAACAATTGCCGGGTCAAGAGTAGGAGAAACAGTTGCGGGAGGGGATATGGAAGATCAGGAAGTCACTAGCATGGAGGTTTTACTGTCAGGGGCTGCTGAACACAACGGGGGAGACGGGGAAAATGATTCCAATAATTTCAGGCCTACTTTGAAAACCTGGAAGCGGATGGCCAGAAACATAACTAATGCTCGGGCAATAACCCAGCCCTCCAGTAAGACGAAAAGGGATAGGAGCGATCCCACGGATGAACAAAATTCAGACCCGGAGAGAGTGGAGAAAAGAAGCAAGAAAGAAACTGTGTCTCAGAGCAAGAATTTGGATTCATTGGCGGCGGCTGTCTCACAGCCCCGCCAGGAGCCATGATTCTACTCAGTTGGAACTGCCAGGGGCTTGGGAACCCCTGGACAGTTCAAGACCTTCGCCTAATGATGAAGGAGAAGCAGCCCAACATTTTGTTTTTGATGGAAACAAAATGTAGGAAGGGTAAGATGGAAGGCATTAGAGTGAAGCTGGGATATAGGCACATGTTTGTGGTAGAACCAGTTGGGCTGAGCGGAGGCCTGGCTTTACTGTGGCATGATGAACATGTTTTGGAGGTTCAAAACTATACTCATAGACATATTCATGCAATAGTGACAGATGCTGGCCAGGAAGGGGTCTGGAAACTTACCCGCTTTTATGGTCACCCGGTTGCAGCTAAGAGGCATGAGTCGTGGGAGTTACTTGAGCATTTGAGGCATTATCATCCTCAAGCATGGATGTGCATTGGCGACTTCAACGAAATTCTTACGCAAGAGGAGAAGACAGGAACTGCAGTAAGGAGGGAGAGCCAAATGGTCCGGTTTCGGAATGCCTTAGATACCTGCAACTTAAAGGACTTGGGTTATACAGGTGCTCGGTATACTTGGACCAATGGACGCCATGATGAGGGGTTTATTAAGGAACGACTTGACCGTGCTGTGGCCAATTTGGAGTGGTGTGCTGCTTACCGAGAAGTTGCTGTCCATGTGTTGGCTGCAAGGACTTCGGACCACAAGCCCTTACTTATGTCCTTCAACCACGACAAGTCAAGGCAAGTGGGGACACAGAGCATCTTCAAATTCGAAGCAAAGTGGCAGCTTGATGAGGACTACGGTGGAATCGTGGAGGAGGCGTGGCATAAGGAGCAAGCAACAAGCACTAGTTTACAAATGGTGCAGAATAAATTGGCCACTTGTCAGAATGTTCTTAAACGTTGGAGTGGGGTGAAATTTGGTAATGCGACCAAAAGGCTGAAGAAGAAAACAAAGGAGTTGGAGAACTTACAACGGTATGAAGGACCGGAACACTGGGCAGAAATTTCACGGCTCAAATCTGATATAGAATTCATTATGGCGCAAGAAGATATACGTTGGAAGCAGCGAGCGAAACAAAATTGGTACACATATGGCAATCGGAATACGCCATTTTTTCATGCATGGGCTGATCATCGAAGAAGAATCAATCATATTCGCAGTGTCAGAGATGAGGAGGGGCGAGAATGGAAGAAGAAGGAGGATATTCCAGAAGTGTTTGTGGGATTTTACCAAAATCTGTTCAAGTCTGAAGGAACTATTGGCGCAGAGGAGTGCTTGTCATCTCTGGAACCACGAGTAACCTCAGAAATGAATGCTGCACTGCTAGCAGAGTTCACTTTGGAGGAAATCGACATCGCTCTCTCTCAAATGCACCCTCTCAAGTCACCTGGTCCGGATGGCTTCTCGGCTTGTTTTTATCAACGCTCCTGGGACACAGTTCGTATGGAGGTAGGTACTGCTGCCCTTGATTTCTTGAATAATGGCATGTTTGACCCAAATATTAACAGTACTCATATTGCCCTTATACCAAAATGCAAATCTCCTTCTCGGGTCATTGATTACCGACCCATAAGTTTGTGTAATGTCCTTTACAAACTTATCGCGAAAGTGCTTGCAAATAGAATGAAGAAAATGTTGAATTCTATTATATCGCCACAACAAAGTGCTTTCCTACCGGGGCGATTAATTACGGATAATGTCATTGTTGCTTTTGAGGCTCTCCATACAATGAACACTCGGCTTAAAGGTAGGAAAGGTTATATGGCGTTAAAGCTTGACATGAGCAAAGCGTACGACCGTGTGGAATGGGATTTTTTGGAGCTATTGATGAGGCGGATTAGGTTTGACGAACGATGGGTAGATCGAATTATGACGTGTGTTCGGACTGTCTCATACTCAATACTCATTAATGGGGTGCCCTACGAAAATATCAGACCTTCTCGGGGTATTCGGCAAGGAGATCCATTGTCCCCATACCTCTTCATCTTATGTGCGGAGGGTCTTAGCACCCTATTACATAAGGCCGACAGGGAGGGCAAAATCACAGGCTTGCCTATTGCAAAGGGAGGAACCAAAATTAGCCACTTATTTTTTGCGGATGATAGTTTGCTCTTTTGTAGGGCAAACTTTATAGAATGGTGCAACGTGCAGGAAATTCTTGTTAAATATGAGAGAGCTTCGGGGCAAAAGCTCAACCGAGAAAAAACCTCCATGTTTTTTAGCAAGAATACTTCAACGGTAGTGAAGCAATTTATTACCTCAACGGCAAGAGTGAGGGCTACTACAAGTCTTGAGAAGTATCTCGGATTGCCGGCAAGAATAGGTCCCTCTCGTTCGCGGGCCTTTGCGGGCATTAAAGGGCGGATATGGGAGCGAATGCAAGGATGGAAGGAAAATTTCTTATCCCAAGCCGGTAAGGAGGTGCTCCTAAAGGCCGTGGTTCAGGCTATCCCCACCTACACCATGAGTGTGTTTCAATTGCCGAAGACTTTATGTAAGGAAATTAACTCTTTGATGTCAAAATTCTGGTGGGGTCATAAGCATGAGGAGAATCATATTACATGGATGAGTTGGCAAAAACTTGGGCGAAACAAGGAGAAAGGAGGCCTAGGCTTTCGAGACTTGGAGTGGTTCAATATGGCCCTTCTTGCAAAACAAGGGTGGAGACTCCTCCAGAATCCGGATGGTCTTGTGTCTAAAATTCTCAAAGAAAAATACTACCCATATGACAATTTCCTGAATGCCCCATTGGGAAGACAGCCATCCTATGTGTGGCGGAGCTGCTGGAACGCGAGGAAGTTATTACTGGAGGGGCTATCTTGGAGGGTGGGGGACGGTAGCAACATTAGCATATGGCTGGACAAGTGGGCAAAGGGAGCTGTTCTAATGGGGATAGAACCAAAATGTTATGGAAGGCCATCTGGAAAATTGAAGTCCCACAAGCAGTTCAAGTTTTTCTCTGGAAGGCATGCAATGATATACTGCCTACTAAGGAAAAATTATACAAGAAGCGTATCACTCTTGACCCTCTTTGCCCCATCTGTAACCTTGAGGTGGAAACGATTGGGCATATACTTTGGAGTTGTCCCTCGGCCCAGGATGTGTGGTCGGTGTTGTGCAAATTTATTTAACTCGCAAGTGCACAAATCGATTGTAGTTTAATGGATTGCAAGTGCGAGGTCGATCCCACAGAGAATTGTATTTTTGAAAGAGCAATTTATATCTAAACTAATTAAATCATAATCTAGTTCCAAAAGGGTTTTGATTTTTTGAGTTTTGAAAATTAAAGGATAAACATAAACTAAATAAAATAAGTAAATCTAAGAATAAAGGTACTAAGGTTTGGGAATTCACACTCACCAAATCATAACAAAATACTTTATGTTCATCAATATTAATCCGAAGTTCTCACAAATTAAATCATAGATATGTTTTACTATGCTTCAAAGAATTAATCAAAACCATCCCATGTATCCATTCATTGACCAAATCACAAAAGGAATCCAAATTCAATTGAAACACCAGATGTATCCGTAGAACAAATCACAAGGGATATCCAATTTTTATGAGTTAAAAGCCAAGCAATCAATCATATGAAATTATCTCAAATCATCACATGTATCCTTGAATCACAAGAGATATCCAAGAATTACTCCACACAATTGATTAGAAGTAAAACAATTGAAATATAAAACCCAATAAAATCAGAATAATAAAAACTTACATAAAAGTGATGTTGTTCTTCATCGGTGAGGCTTCATCCCCAACCTTAGTTGGGAATTTAACTCCACATAAAAATAAAATCTAAACCTAAACCTAAACCTAAAGAAAAACTAAACAAAAGAATTTTGCTCTCTGGATTGTGTGTCTTTTCTTGAATGCAAAGAAGTCTATTTATAGGCTTAGGGAAGTCCTAGAAGCCCAAGTAAACCTAGATAATTCGGAGGTCTGTCTCCTAGTTAAAATAGAAGTCTGAAATCGGAATAGGATTCGTCCAGATTTGTGTCATTTAATTGCGGGGCGATTTTGGCATAGTAACTGTACGAATTACGAAAATCCTATTTCACAACAAATTGTAGTATTTTGAGCTAGCTTTCCAATGCCGTTTGAATCACTTCAATCCGATATTTGAGCGGAGAGTTATGGTCAAAATACTAAGACATGTGCAGAATCTGAATTTGAATCCGATCCGAAATCTTATCAAATCTGAACTTTAATCTGATTTAACCTTTCCTTAGATTTGGTTAGACTTAACCACACAATCTAGGTCTTCTCAAAGTATGCTTTCTTCCAAACTTCGCATTTTTCCCTTTAAAGCTGCAGTTTTTCTTCAATGACCTACAAAACACTAAAAACACAAAACTAACACAAAATATTAAATAACGACACAGCTAAAGGATTAACTAATGTAAATAAAGGGGTCCAAATATGCAATATTTGGCACTTATCAGTCGGTTTGTTCTATGAGAATTCAAAAAAGTTCCAGTGCAAAAACGAGTTTCATGGATATCATGGAGAATGTGTTGGCAAGGAGCACTGTTGAGGAATTGCAGCTGGTAGTGATTGTGGCGAGGCAAATCTGGTTTCGGAGAAATTCAATGGTCTTTGAAGGTAACTTTAGGAGTCCACAATCAACTTTACGTGCAGCAAAGGACCAGTTGGAAGCTCATCACACAGCAGCCAGGCAAGTTGTTAAGCACCGCTCTAATTCAAGAAGGCCAGCCATCGCTCAGTGGCAGAAACCTCCTCTGGGGACTACCAAAGTTAACTGGGATGCCGCTGTCGATAGTAAAGGGCGGAGGATAGGGATTGGGGTCATTGTGAGAGACCATGAAGGTGAAGCTCTTGCCATGCTCTGTGAAACGATGGCTTTTATCAATGACCCAACTACGGCAGAGGGGTTGGCAGCAAGGAGAGGTATTGAACTTAGTCTACAGATGGACATACGGAAAATTGTACTGGAAGGCGATGCGAAACAGATTGTTCAAGCGTTGCAGTCTGAAGGGGGAGGGTGGCAACCTTATGGACTGATTATTGATGACATGAAACTACTGCTACGAGGTTTCCTGGAGTACAAGGTGAATCATATCCCGCGGGAGGCTAATGGAGAAGCTCATAAACTAGCCAAACTTGCTCTGACTCTTGGAGCGAACAGAATTTGGAGAGATGATTTTCCCCTCTAATGACTTTCACTATTATGTAATTTTGATCGATTTCCAGTATTATTAATGAAGATTTGAATACCCATTCAAAAAAAAAAAAAAAAAAAAAAAACAGATATATTGCAATTTAATCAACGGTCAAGATTGAATTTCTCAAAATCTTTCTTCATTTTCTTTTTCCTATTAAAAGCTTATAAAACTAAGTCAATTTTAAAATTTAATTTTAACTATTAATTAAACTAAAGCATACATACTATTATTAAAATAACAGCATGTATATCGTACCGAAACCAAGAAATGGCGTGTGTTAAAAAGAGCCAATACTCTTGAACAATTACGGTTTTACAGCCTGTTTATTTGCTTATTATTGGTTGTCTCTCGCGGTCACACTTTTGGTGAGTGTTGACTGGTGACAAATCACATGAATAAGAGATATATATATATTTCAGTTTTGGCCCAAAAATATAATAAAATCATAAATAAGACTTTTCTTGTTCTTGTATCTGTACCCCAAAATTTAAAAAATAAAATAAAGATAAATGATAATTTACAGCGTGTAAATCCGGTTTTAAGATTGGATTTGTTTAAATGCACGCTAACGGTTCAAGGCATAGATGGGTGACGGTTAACAGTTTCTAAACCCAAGGAAAACGGCGTCGTCAAAGCCTGGCCTTTCTTTTATTGATTCAGACTATTGACTTTCTAGTTTCCATAAACCCTACTCCTCGGTTCTTACTCTCAGATCTCACTCATTCCGTGTCACGGACTCAGTGTTCAAAATGCCGAGTCGATTCGTTCTTCTTCTCTCGCTCACCGCTCTCCTCCTCTTCTCCTCGCTCACCCTAACGCTCTCCAAAGACGTCGAAGACGACGACGAAGACCTCAGCTTCCTCGAAGAACCCGACGACAACTCCCACCACCACCTCCAATCAGATCCGGGTCATCCTGAAGATGATTTCGTCGATGATGACGATCTCGAGGACTACACCGATCTCGACGAGTCGGCGTACAAGGACGAGTACAAGGAGCCGGAAGTGGACGACAAAGACGTCGTCGTTCTGAAGGAAGGGAATTTCAGCGAGTTCGTGGAGAAGAATCAGTTCGTGATGGTGGAGTTCTATGCGCCGTGGTGTGGGCACTGCCAGGCGCTAGCGCCGGAGTACGCGGCTGCGGCGACGGAGCTCAAGGGCGAGAACGTTGCATTGGCGAAGGTGGACGCGACGGAGGAGAGCGATTTGTCTCAACAGTACGAGGTTCAGGGGTTTCCGACTGTGTATTTCTTCGTCGACGGGGTTCACAAGCCTTATACGGGGCAGAGGAACAAGTAAGTGTGTTGAATTGCGCTATAATTGAGGTCTTTTTGTTTGAGATTTCTAGTTCTGGCTCTGTTTGGTTGCTGAGAAATCCGTTGGACTAGGGGGAAATACATTTTAATTTAAAAATAATAATTCATGAATAAATCGTTCTTTTTATTTGAAAGTTTGAAAATGTCCTATTCTAGATTTAAATGAATAAATCTTTCCTCTTTTTTCTTTATTTTTATTTATTTATTTTTTTAACGTTAGTAATTGTTTTAATCAAATTCATATGATATGTAAATTATTTTTGTGAGGATGTTCCCTAGATTGAAGTGGTCTGAATATGAAGTAATAAATTTATGATAAGAAGGGGTCTTGTTGTTGTTTCTATCATCGTTGTATGTGCGAAGGGCTGCTGACTTTCTTTGTTTAAATTTCAGAGATGCTATAGTGACCTGGATTAAGAAGAAGATAGGACCTGGTGTTGTCAACATAACCACATTGGATGATGCTGAACGCATATTGACTTCCGAAAATAAAATTGTTTTGGGCTACCTCAGCTCTTTGGTGGTATGTTTTTGAATCTCTACCATATCTTAGTATTTCTGTTTTCTTGCATTTCTTGAGCTAAATTGGACTGGTGACTACATATATACAAGATCATAGTAGGCTGATGTTCTTTCCTTTTATGCGTCGCTAGTTTTGTGAAAAATGCATGTGCTTTTGAGTGTTGTAATATAGAGGGGATTAGCGTTAGTAGAAGATTTTCCTTTATGGTTATTACTTACAAATAATTCTCCAGGCCGTGAATAACAAAGTAGGAAGTTTTAGGGGAACTATTAGATTAATGCTAGATGCACAAAGAGTGGTGCAAAATCTATCTCATGAAAATCTTTTTTCAAATATGTTGTAGCTCATATGCAGGGTACTCTACACAACAAATGCATTGGGGGGGGTGGGGGGGGGGGTTGTTGTTTGATACACGTGGTGTGAAAGCTCAACTGCCATGTACACTTTATAAGAAGATTTATGGGGAACTTTTAGTACATTTGGCATTTTAATATTTATATAGCTAGAGGCTAAATTCATATTGGAAGAAGCTCCTGTAACTCTTGTGATTGGCTATTGCTGTGATTTCGTGACGAACTCTGAGCTGCCCTAATAACGTAGGGTCCTGAGAGTGAGGAGCTTGCATCTGCTTCAAAGCTTGAAGATGATGTCAATTTTTACCAAACTGTCAATCCTGACGTGGCAAAAATTTTCCATGTTGACCCTGAAGCCAAACGCCCTGCTTTGGTCCTGCTTAAGAAGGAAGCTGAGAAATTGAGCTACTTTGGTTAGTTTCTTTGTAATTATAATTTTGGTTGCAAATCTTGAATTAAATTTGTGTCGATGCATCGTTTTAACAATTTTTCATTTTTCAGATAGTCAATTTGTGAAGTCTAAAATAGCTGAGTTTGTATTCGCCAACAAGCTTCCTTTGGTTACAACTTTTACTAGGGAAAGTGCCCCTTTGATTTTTGAAAGTCCCATTAAGAAACAGGTAAGTGGGTGTGTATGCTGTGTTAATTTTGACTCTAGGTTATTGTTTTGTTTGAAGTGAAGAGTTTAACAATCTCTGATTCTCTCTCTCTCTCTCTCTCTCTCTCTCTCTCTCTCTTCTATTTTCAGCTGATGCTATTTGCCGCTTCAAATGATACAGAGAAGGTTGTCCCAGTATTTCTCGAGGCATCAAAATCTTTCAAAGGAAAGGTATGATCACATACTTTTAAGATTCTCTGCCTGAGTTTTGAGAAATAGTTGGAATGTATGCAAGGAAAGTTTTAGTGTTAACAGGGGTCTCAAAACCACTCTTTAAGGGGTTTTAATTAATTCTATTATTTGAATATGAAGAATGGTTGGAATGAATACATGGAAAGCTCACTAGCAACCAATGTGGTTCTTTTTTTATAGTATTTTCCATTTTGGAGAACAAATATAAAAATTTAAGGAATCCAGTATATGAGGCAACATGTTTTTACCATTGAGGGATTTTCCTATAAACTTTGTGGAGTTTGTGTCTTAAAAGTGAATTAAAAGAAACAATCAATTGGACGATTAAACTGGAATCAAGAGGATTGGGTGATGAAAGTCAACTTACTGATGTATGAATGATATCTAAACCTTTTTTTTTTTTTTTTTTCCTGCCAGTGATAGCCACATGCATTATTCTGAAATCAGAAATCAAATCTAAATTTCCCATGTACTTAATGTACTTCTTTTAATGGTTAATTGCAGCTTATCTTCGTGCATGTGGAAATGGATAATGAAGATGTTGGAAGGCCTGTTTCAGATTATTTTGGTGTCAGTGGCAATGATCCCAAAGTAATCTTTTCCTACCTTGTTCAATCTGTCTTTTTCTTATATTCTTCAATTCGGTAGCAGTGCAGTAGAATTGAGTTTTTTTTTTTTGTACATACAGGTTATTGCGTACACAGGAAACGACGATGCCAAGAAATTTGTACTTGATCGGGAACTGACCTTGGAGAACATTAAGGTTGGAACTCTCTCTCTCTCTCTCTCTCTCTCTCTCTCTCCCACTTATTGTATGCATATGTTACTGTACTTAGGAATAGGATTGGGTTTGCTTAAGTTGCTTTATTGTATCTTTTTAATGTGCTTGGAGGAGGCTCACTATTGGCTAAAGAATGTGAATGTTTGGTTCCTCAGGCTTTTGGGGAAGACTTCCTGGAAGACAAGTTAAAACCATTCTTCAAGTCAGATCCAATTCCTGAGACTGTAAGTTATCTTCATTTTTTTGCTGATTGATTTGTCGCCGTGGTCCTCTAATCGAACTTACATTCTGTATTCCGATTGACTCAGAATGATGGGGATGTAAAGATAGTGGTTGGGAATAACTTCGATGAAATTGTTTTGGACGAGTCAAAGGATGTTCTCCTTGAGGTATCATCAGAATCCAATTAAAAGCAAATATATAATGTCCATCTGTCTGTCTATGGGGCTAATTTTAGTCTATAACTGCAATACCAGATTTATGCTCCTTGGTGTGGGCATTGCCAAGCCCTGGAGCCAACATACAACAAACTTGCCAAACATCTACGAAGCATTGAGTCTCTCGTTATAGCAAAGATGGATGGAACAACAAATGAGCATCCTAGGGCTAAGGTAATACCAAAGTCAAATCTATGCCATTGGTTTTTTTATGAAAACTAAATACCCAAATGGAAGAGAAACTTTGTTCTGAAAATCTGTTCGACCGTTTTTGCAGTCTGACGGCTTCCCCACGCTTCTCTTCTTCCCAGCAGGAAACAAGAGCTTTGATCCAGTGAGTGGCATTCAAAAATTTATCTATTCTGCTTTTGTTGATTTCTATATAATCATATAACTATATTTGGTTCCTTTGTGTTTGCAGATCACGGTAGACACCGATCGTACAGTGGTGGCGTTTTATAAATTCCTCAAGAAAAATGCATCAATCCCTTTCAAGCTCCAGAAACCAACTCCAGCACCAAAATCTGAGAGTTCTGATGCGAAAGAGAGCCATGAGAGCAGCACCAGTGATTTGAAGGACGAGCTATGAGGATTTTAATCGCATGACAACTGATAAAAGTATCTTTTATCTGCCATCAGCGAGGTAGAAAAGAAATAGTTTTAAGACGAGGATAGAGTAAGTCCCTACCCCCAATCCCCCAAAGAAAAAAGAAAAAGAGAAAACACAAGGGTATTAAGTTTAAATTTTGCATTTGGAACATTCTACGGAAAAGTTTAATAAAAAGCCCCTACCTTTAATTTTCGGGACTACTTTGTTCAGGACTTTCTCAATTTTTTTTTTCCACGCATTATTTCTTTTTCGGAAAATGTAATCCATGCTCGTGCCGTATTACATGGGTGTCCTGGAGTAATGATATTATGAACACCGGTGTGCATGACCGGTGATGTGGCACATGCCACGTTTGACCCTTTTTCATTTTTTTTTTGGGTGCGCATTTCTTTTGGTCAAAACATAATAACCCTCTCCCAAATTTTCATTCGTGCAAATTTCCCTCCAAATCCTTCCTCCTGCGACAAGAGCTTCCTCTACAACCATCGACAGCCACAAAGAAAAGAAAACACCCCTTCCTAGCTTTTGATGAGAGAGAGAGAGTAGTAATCGGGTTAGAGAGAGAAAGAAAAACCCAAGCTAGTGAGAGAGAGTGGTGCAGTTGAATCACTGTGGCTTGGAAACTAACAAAAATTGAACTAGCGGAGTGTAAAACTAGTGAACTCAAGAATTGAGAGAAATATTTTCTTGTGAATTTTATTATAGCATATACTAATTGCTAACTACATAACAATAAGTTGTTATTTACAAATCAACTTAGCAGAAAGAATAACTACTCTTCAACAACTTAACTAATCAGTAGCAGTTCAAGACATCGGAGTGCGATCGATCGCGTGTGAAAGCGATCGATCGCACTAACAGAGAGTTTATTATTTCTTCTCTATTAGTGCGATCGATCGCATTTATTAACAGTACTTGATCGCGCTCGATCGTAGCTACAGAAACTCAAAATACTTTGAGTTCTTGATACTCCCCTTCAAGATGGATGGTGAAGATCAAGTACAGACATTTTGGACAATAGATCAATAAACAATGCAAAACCAAGAGGTTTGGTAAAGATATCTGCCAATTGATGATGAGATGGAACATGCAAAGTCTTGAGTAGCCCCAACTGAATTTTCTCACGAACCAAATGACAGTCAATCTCTATGTGCTTGGTTCGTTCATGGCAAATAGGGTTTGCAGTAATGTGGAGTGCTACCTGGCTATCACAGAAAGCAAAGCTAGTTTCTGATAAAGGGCTTGCAAAGCATCCAAAAGGGAAAACAACCATGTTAGCTCACAAGATACAGCAGCCATAAACTTGTACTCAGCTTCAGCAGATGATCTGGAAATAGTTTGTTGCTTTTTGGATCTCCAGGATATCATAGAGTCACCAATGAATACACAGAAACTTGTGATGGACCTCCTAGTGTTAGGGCAACCAGCCCAATCAGAATTAGAAAAAGCCTTAACCTTGAAATCTAAGATAGCTGGAAAAAATAGCCCTTGCCCTGGAGCAGAATTAATGTATCTTAAAATCCTATGTGATGCATCTAAATGTGGTTGGTAAGGTTTATCCATGAATTGACTCAATGTTTGAACTGAGTAAGATAAGTCTGGTCTAGTCACTATCAAGTCAAGCAATCTTCCAATAAGGCGCCTATAGCTTGTGGGATCATCTAATAGAGGACCACTACCCTTAGACAACTTCACATTTTGCTCCATTGGAAATTTAGTTGGCTTAGAAGCTAATAAACCAGAATCTTGTAACACTTCTAGGGCATATTTCCTTTGAGAGACAGAAATTCCCTTATCTGATCTAGCAATCTCTAGGCCTAAGAAAAATTTTAAAATCCCCAAATCTTTGAGATGAAATTTTTCATTGAGAAGAATAGTTAGAACCTTGATTGTTGCAGGATCATTGCTTGCAATTGCAATATCATCAACATACACCAATAAAGCAATATAAGAAGACCCTTGAACCCTAGTAAAAAGGGAATAATCTGACTTTGCTTGAGTGAAACCAAGACTAAGAATTGTGGTAGAAAGTTTAGCAAACCACTGTCTTGATGCTTGTTTAAGGCCATATAAAGACTTTGTTAATCTACACACCTTAGGCTCCCCCTTAATCCTGAAACCAGGTGGCATGGTCATGTAGACCTCTTCATCAAGATTCCCATGAAGAAACGCAATGTTCACATCCAAATGATGGAGAACCCAACCTTTGGTAGTTGCAATGGCTAATAGGGTTCTGATAGTGGTCATCTTTGCCACAGGAGAAAACGTCTCATGATAATCCAACCCTTCACTTTGAGTATAACCCTTGGCAACCAACCTTGGCTTATACCTTTCAATACTACCATCAGCATTATGTTTGATTTTGTATACCCATTTGCAACCAATGGGATGTTTATTGGCATGCAAATCAGTAACAATCCATGTCTTGTTCTCCTCAAGAGCTTCTATCTCCTTTTTCATGGCATCTCTCCATTTTGGACCAGAAACAACTTGGTGATAAAATTGTGGTTCAACTTGTGATGAAATAGACAAGCAAAAATGTTTATGATTCAATGATAAACGATCATAAGAAATAAAAGAAGACAATGAATGAGGAATACCTGGAATGGTAGAAGAATCATGAGCCATTGAATTAGACAAGAATGGAGAAGAAGCCAAGTGACAATGATAATCTTGTAGATAACATGGAGTTTGTTTCATCCTAGAAGATCTTCTAGGTTGAAGTATGGTTTGAGGAGATTGGTTGTCATTAATGATAGGATTTGAATGAGAACTATTGGAATCAAAATGCAGATCAACAGAAGCATTTACTGAATCAGAAGAGCTTGGATTTGGAGAATGTACATTATCAAAAAAACTAGAATTTGGAGATTGAATGTCATTGGTGAGAATAGAATGATCATTGTTAACCAAATCAGTATTAATAGTTGGAATGGACACATGACTAAAACAACTATATGCATTTGGATTAGTAAGGTTGGAGGCATATGGAAAAGTGGTTTCATGAAAAATGACATTTCTAGAGACAAAAACAGTTTTTGTAGAGAGATTATAAAGTTTATAACCTTTCATTGTAGACGGATAACAAATGAAGATGGATGGAGTAGCTCTAGGGTCAAACTTAGTTCTGTTTCTGGTTAAGGTAGAAGCATATGCTAAGCATCCAAAAACTCTAAGATGAGAATATGATGGGGGTTGTGAAAATAGAAGTTCATGAGGAGACTTATGTGCTAGATTAGGAGTAGGAATTCAGTTTATAAGATGTGTGGCAGTAAGAACACAATCTCGCAAAAAGATAATGGAAGATGAGCTTGAAACCTTAGAGACCTAGCTACATTTAAGAGGTGTTGACGTTTTCTTTCAACAATAGAATTCTGTTGAGGTGTCTCAACACAGCTGAGTTGATGTATGGTTCCTTGTTTAGAAAAAAAAAATCATTCAGTTTGAATTTAGAACCATTGTCAGATCTCACACATTTGATTTTGGAATTATATTGAGTTTCGACCAAATGAAGGAAAGATTGAAGAACAGTTCTAGTTTGTGACTTATTTTGTAACAGATGAACCCAAGTGAATATGCTATAATCATCCACAATAGTTAGAAAGTAACTAGAACGGTAGAACCATTTATTGATTTGGTAAAGAAAGGTCCCCACATGTCACAATGTATCAAATCAAATGGGAAAACAGAAACAGAAGAACTTGAATGAAAAAGTAACCTATGCTGTCTAGCAAGTGGATAGGTAGTACAAACATGTTTGGAATCAAAAGAAATTTCAGGTACAATACTATGCAATAGTTGCAACCTAGCAATAGAAGGATGACCTAATCTGTAATGCCACACATCAATAGAGGGTGCTGTTATTTGGGTGGAAGAAACATGTGAAAGTAAGTGAGGTGATGAAGCCAAACTCTCATGTTGCTGTAGTAAAAGAAATAATCCACCTTGCTCCTTACCCACCCCAATCGTTCTCCAATGGTGTAGATTTTGTATAAAACAAAAATCAGCAAGAAAGATAATGCAACAATGCAATTTCTTTATGAGTTTACTAGCATAAATCAAATTAAAAGTAAAAGATCGAACAAACAGAACATCAGTGAGTATAAGACTCTAAAAGTTTGACAGTACCTACATGTGTAACAGAAACAATAGAACCATTTGGTAATTTGACATGAGTGGAAACTACAGCTATTATAGAAGTGAACAATGACAAAGAACAGATCATGTGGTCTGTGGCACCTGTGTCAATGATCCAATGGTTATGTTTTGGATCATTATGAATGGAAAGGTGAATTGTGTTAGCAGAAAAAAGATAATGTTTAAAATCAAGATCAATAGTAGAAGATGAACCTGTCATCTTTGAAAAAAGATGATCCTTATTATGCACACAACTGATTGTGTTTGCAGAGGCTGGAGACATGATAGACATGGCAGAAGGACTTGGAGAATATTGTTTCAGCATGCTCACCAATTGTTGACACTGATCAAAATTAATTGGCAGTTGTGGAGAGAACTGCTGAGAAGAAGAGAAGATTCCTCCATAACAGTAGCTTCTTGAACATAATTTGCTGAATGTGGAGCAAATGCAGGCTTATTTCTTGTAAACTTGTATCCTAGAGGATAACTATGAAGCTTGTAACACTCGTCTACAATGTGTCCAGGAATTTTACAATGAGAGTATATTGGACGTTCCTTCTCGACAAAACTCTGTTTTGTAGGTTCACTAAACCTATTTCCAACTGGTGGAGTTCTTGTCATGAGTACAGCAGTCTCATGAGACAAGGAACTAAGAGATATTTCTCTCTGTTTTTCTTCTTGAACAATCAAAGAGAAAACTTTGGTTATAGAGGGAATTGGATCATGAAGAAGAATTTGGCCTCGAATCTGAGAATATGAGTCATTAAGACCCATAAGGAATTGAATTGTATATTCTTGGCCTCGAAGATCAAGAATTTGCTTTATCTTTCCACAATGACAACAATCACACAAATCCAAAGGTTTGAAATTATTCAATTCATCCCATAATGCCTTAAGACGAGTAAAATATTGACTTATAGGCATGTTGTCTTGAGTGAGAGTGGAAAGAGACCTCTGTAATTGGAAAATCCTTGGACCATTCTTCTGTGAAAACCTTTCTTTCAAATCCAACCAAATAGCTTCAGCATTGGTCGTATAGATGAGAGAAGTTGCAATCTCCTTCGAGATGGAATTCATAATCCAAGATGCAACTAGATCATTGCAATGAGTCCAAATTCTAAACTCAACACTAGCTGTGTTCATTGGTTTCTTCAAAGTACTATCTGCAACTCCAATCTTGTTCTTGGCACTGAGAGCCATGAGCATAAATCAACTCCAAGAATTGTAATTATCTTCAGATAGAGGTGTGCATACCAGCATAATGCATGCATTATCAGCATTGGTGAGAAAAAATGGACTAGTTTCAGCTGAAGAAGGGTCAGAAGAAGGAATAGAAGGAACGCCACTTGAGGGAGATGATGGAACAGACTCCATTGATGAATCTTCACAAACTCATGAAGAGCTCTAATACCATAACAAAAATAGAACTAGCAAAGTGTAAAACTAGTGAACTCAAGAATTGAGAGAAATATTTTCTTGTGAATTTTATTCAACAAATTGGTTCTTGTACATTTACAGTATATATAGCATATCCTAACTGCTAATGACATAACAATAAGTTGTTATTTACAAACCAACTTAACAAAAAGAATAACTACTCTTCAACAACTAGACTAATCAGTAGCAGCGCAGTAGCAGTTCAAGACATTGCAAGTGTGATTGATCGCTTGTGTGAAAGCGATCGATCGCACTAACAAAGAGTTTATTATTTCTTCTCTGTTAGTGCGATCGATCACACTTCTTAACAGTGCTCGATCGCAGTTATAGAAACTCAAAATACTTTGAGTTCCTGATAGAAACTATTGGTGTGCGAAGGACAGTGACTGGAGTAGTGGATCTCGACCCAACTCTGGCAAGTTTCACCAGCACGTTTGGTCCCTTTCAAATAGGAATCAGATGGGTTGGTGTTTAACTTTAGCAAAATTTCTTTGATTTTTGACTTAGTTTTGATTGTGCGGTTTTAACTTCTTGTTCTTGCCTTAGCCGATTGGTCCTTGCTGAGATTTTTGGGTTGAGCTTTGGCCACACACCCTATTTCTGTTTGTTCTTACAGGAAATGTTTGTTTAAAAACTTGTAAATTTCTAGCTGTAAAGGGAATAAACTTAGTTTGAGTTGAGCTTTTAGTTCTTTTAGCTGCAATTTGAATAACTATGACTCAAAAATTTCTCTTATTTTCCCTCGGTTTCCTGGCAACCAAATAGGAACTTACTTTTTTGTAATGGAAATTCTTTTCGTCACAATCAAAACACCATACAATGCAATGGAAGTGGGTAGCCGAAGTTCTCTCCCTGCCACTCTTTTCTGCACTTTCCTCGATTTGACTCTCTTTTGATTTTCCTCATGTATGTTTAAGATCTCTACATTTGCTTTTTCTGGAATTGGGCAGGAATTTTTGGTCCTTTAAAAGTTGAACCGAATTGGGTTTTGTACAAAATATTTGACTTATCAAGCTTTTGGATGTGGGTTTTCACCATCTCACAACACAAATTTTGAAGCTTCGATTCTTAGCTTGATACATACATATGTAAATGGCTTTTTTATATTTTGATAAAATTTTCTTTAGATTTTTCATTACCTTGAGTCTAGTTAGAACAAGAATCAATCTAAAATTGAGCCTATAGGAGTTTTCAATCCAAGTTTGGATCTTTTTGTAAATTTGGTGTGGGTTCTAGACTCTATTTTATACCCTTGAGAATCTGAGATAATTTTCATTCAGGATATTTGAAAAACGCTTAACGACTCCAAAAGCATGTTTATCACAATTTATGCGGAATTAATACTATGAAGTAATAAACAATTCAATCACCAAAATATTTAAAGCAATAAAGAGGCAGACACAAATATTTTGGTTACGAAAATGAAACCTTTTAGAAACCAATCTAAAAGTAAAACTTCTCTAGGGCAGCCAAACCAAGGAAATCACTATCAAAAGATTATTCAGAAATTACAGACACTAGAAACACTTACAACCCTTCGCAAGACCTTGGCTCTGTAAGATCGACAAGCCTACAACTTGTGTCCTTGCTTACAATCTTCTTCAATGTGATTCTCCATTACCGGACCTATCCGATAGACTTCTCAGCTGTACATTTATCAAAGGAATAACTCAAACTCTAAGAGATTCAATTTAATGCTTACCACATATGATCTCTCTTAGCACAGCCTCTAACGAACTCTCTGGGGGTGAAAATTCGTCCCTTTCTCTTCTATAATGATGTATATATATCAGTACATTAAACCCTAGACCTGGACCCACTAAAAACACGTTTTTGGGCATAATAGGTACGGGATGTTCGGACAGAGTTAGTTCCTGTCCGGACAGGGCCTTGTGAACAAAAAACATGCTTGCTGGAATTGGTGTCCGGACAGCCTAGCAGCATGTCCAGACACCCCCTGCAAAGGACATTCCGTCGGTCCTTGATCAGCAGCTTCGATCGATGAGTGTTTGTGGTCCGATTAAGTTGAAACTTTGTAGGAACGTTCATAACACTTGAATCCACATTATGAATGGTGAATATTGGATTTTGAACATTCTATATCAGTGTTTGAGCCCGTGGACAGTAGCCTCTATATTTTGGAACCGAATTAAGCCAACACAAATACTAACAATATTTGTAAGCACATTTTTTTTGGCGTTTTAAGAAATTACCTTTGATTTATCTTTGTATTTAGTTGTATGCCTGTGTTATGTTCTTTGATTTACCTATGTTGTTTCTATGATTAAAAATTGTTATCCTTGCATTACCTTTGATTTATCCCTGCATTTAGTTGTACACCTATAACATGTGCATTATTTTTACTTTTTATCAAAGATTTCAATTGCTATCCACTTAATGATTTCTTTTACCTTTTAAAAGATGGTAATTAGGTGATAGTCTGATTTTGCTTCTTGAAATGTGTCAAATTTCAGTTTTCTAAAAAAAATGCTACAATGTTATCCATGTGGTTCTTTATCATCATTAGGTGGGTGAATAGCAATTGTTTTTGTACACATCCTTAGTTGACGTGACATGTTAGGCCACATGTTAACCTCATAAAATCAGAATATATTGAGTCATGCAAATTGAATTTAAAAACAAAAATCATAAAATAAAAAATAAAAAAGATTTGTGACTCGTGTCTTTGGATTTTCTAAATCAATATGATTTGCTAAACTTACCCTCAAAACCTATCATGATTGTTTGTGCTAATAACTACCATGTTCAATGGGATGCACCCAATGACTGAAGTTGGAAGTCGTGTATGTTGGTGATTTTGTTTTGCATGCTGTAAAATTGACTTGTAGAGCTTGTAAACACGTAGTTTTTCATGTCGTAAAAATCATGACTGATTCTAACCAAAAGTATATATGTTTTATGGTTTTGCATACATGTATTCATATATAAAATTCACATTGATTTTTAGGTGAATTATGCGTTTGGTCCTCTTTATTATCTCTGAAACGCATCTTATTTGGGAGAGATTTTAAACCCAATTGTGATTGATGTTATCAAGAGTTAGGGGTGTAAAAAATATCAGTATAATCAAGTACTAATTGGTAACTAGGTTCCAACCGGTTACCGGGAATCCGATTTTAAAACAGGTTGAAAAAAATCGGTAACCGAGTACCTCGATCTGGATAGAGGTTTTGAGATTTTTATATACCCGGTTATAATCGGGTAACCGTATAATAGTAATAATAAGGGAAAACTTCATTTACCCCCTATGAACTTACGCGCCTTTTGCAAACACTCCCTAATGTTCGAAGTCTCTTACTTTGGTATATCAAACTTTTTTTTAGTTCCAAATACCCCCTACCGTTAGATATTGCAGTTAAATCAAACGGTAGAATGAGTAAAAGACCTTTATACCCCTAATTTTTTTTAAAAATTCCAAATTTACCATTATTTATAAATAAAAAAATTATTATATTAAAAAAAACAAACAAGTGACCCACCGTGATTCACCCGTCTTTTTTTTTTTTTTTTCCCTTTAATTTATAATAATGATAATAATAATAATAATAATAATAATAATAATAATAATAATAATATGACCCGTGGGTCACAATACGGGTGGGTTAGATCCACTGGTGAACCAACAGGTCAAGATTTTTTTTTTAATAAAAAATAAGGGCATTTTAGGTATTTCACACCCCTCCGGTAGGATTTAACCGAAAATCCTAAGGGAATGGGGTAACTAAAATAAAATGAAAGTTCGATACATCAAAGTAAGAGACTTTGAACATTGGGAGGGTGTTTGTAAAAGGTGTAAGCTCAGGGAGGTAATATTATTATTATTATTATTATTTATTTTTTAGGGCATTTTTAAACATTGAATTTTAACTTTCAGGCCCAAAAAGGCAAAAGTAGTGATTTTTCAATAGTTTTGGGCTTTTTTATGTTTTTTTTTTTTAACAATCACAACAAAGCTCAGCTTATTGGGACAAAAAGGATAATTATTTTGTAAAAGAATAGTTAAATTAAGCCAAATACCTAAAATAAGCCAAAAATGCCAAAATTTTAAAAAGTTCGTTACTCGGTCCAAATAACCGGGTACCAATTGGAACTGGCTTATTATTGCATAATCGGGTAATCGAGATAGGATTTTCACCCCTATCAAGAGGTATGTTGTTGCTGAAGCGGGATAGTGTCAGCTTTAGTACTCTGGTCAAGACATTTTTGTACATACTTGTTGAAACAAGTAAGCCATAGAGGCTTGCTTTCTGATTGTGACTCACCGCATTGGCAATTTGTTTATCTTTCTTGTCTAGAAATTCTATTTATTCCTTGTTTGGTCTAATAATTACTCATATTCATGTGTAGGAATTTAGTGTTATACTTGGTGGTTATGATGGAATTATGTAATAATTTTGAATTATGTCAAAGAAAATGTTATAGCTAATCTTACATTAAGATTGAGAAGAGCTCAAGCCTATTGCACTATGAAATAGTCTGATATATCAGTCTGGCTATACTATATTTTTACGGGTTAACTACTTTATTAGTACCTCGGTTTACATGTTTTTATTTTTTTCCCCCCTATATTTTCAAAATAGCCAAATCTGATACCCCTCACCTATGGGAAAATGCAAAATCGATACCTTGTTAAGTTTCCATTAGAAAAAATTAATAATTTGCCACATGTCACTCCCAAAGTATGCCATGTGTCCTAAAAATTTAAAATAATTAATAATAATAATAATAATAAAAACTATATATATATATAGGGGTGGCCAGCCACCCATTTTGGCCATTAGCCACCCCCAAGGCCGGTCTCGGGTGGCTGAACCACCCCGCCATGCCAAACCAAACCAAACCTTGACGTCCCCTTCTTCCACGCCTGAAACCAATTTGCAACGCACGCAACCCATCGCCACCCATCTTCCATGCAACCCACAATGTCTGTCCCCATGAGTATTCTTGTTTATATTGCTACGACTATAAACACTTTCTTCTTCCTATTAACAAAACTTCCCCTTTTTCTTCGCTCTTCCGGAATTGGTACAAAAATGGGTGCTTTTTTAACCTTGTTTACCTTAGTTACTAGGGGGTTTCTGGAAAGATCGATGTGGGGCACCTTTTGGTTGTGGGATGCTCGTTTAGCCTTTGTATTCATCTTGTTTCTTATTTACCTAGGTGCACTGAGTTTTCAAAAGCTTCTTGTCGAACCGGCTTATATTTCAATTCGTGCAATGGGTGAAAAGTTTGATCTCAATTTGATTTGTTCCAACTATATGGAACAAAATCTAGCAATGTCAGATGCTTTAGTTTCTGATGAAGATGATGATGATAGGTTGGCGTGGATGATGGGGTGCGATGGGGGCTGGGTTTGGTTTGGCTGGAATGATGGCCACCCCCAGACCAGCCTCAACCACCCCTAAAATGGGGTGGCCGGCCACCCCTCAAATTTTCAATTTTTTTTTTTAATTTTTTAATTTTTTTTTTTTTATAGGTTTACTTTTTCAATTATTATTTTATTATTTTTAATTTTTAGGACAAGTGTCGTGATATTAATGGAGATGACGTGGAATTCCATTAATTGGGACTGACGAAAACTTAACAATGTATCGATTTTGTATTTTCCCATAGATGAGGTATCATATTTGGCAGTTTTGAAAACATAGCGGTGGAAAAATAAAAACGTGTAAACGGATGTACTAATAAAGTAGTTAACCTTATTTTTACCTTGACCACCACGAATAATCACCTTCATAAATTTACAAAGCAACTATGATGTCCATTCCTTATCAATTTTGTTAGGCGTGTAAAGGAGGTTACTAGATTTCACTCATTGCTTCCGCTAGGCGGTTAGTAGATAGTGGTTAGTGGGCGGTTATTAACCACTCGCCTTTTCATCCCTAACTTTTGTAATATGCGTAGTCATTCTTGTAAAAAGATATGAATATATAAGTTCTGAAATGAAACATTGTTTCTAAACATGGTTCTTAGCAGGCTATTAACTAAAATTAAGGAATCAATCTTTCATGAATCAATATAATTTCTAAAGAAACCAAAAAAAGAGAGAAGAAATTTAGGTTAGCTGTTGAAATGGAGAGTGAGTTCTAGGCTACAAGAAGCAATTAAGAGGCTTTTTTGGGAGGAAATATGTTACCAATAAGAAAAATTGTTGTACCAATTGCAAATATCTGTATCAGCAATCCTGTGAATCAATGAAAGGATTAAACCTCAATCCAAATGTAATATAATCATCAACTTAAGTATATAATCAACATAAAAGAAACACAACTCACCAAATAGAATGCATGCAGTCTCGCAATTTCACTAGGAATAACAATTGAAGTTCTTAGAGTAACTAATTAGTTTCCATAACACATAAATATGTTGCATGCGAGACTTCCATAAATGCTTGGACACACAAGATTTTTTTTGAATGAATGAATGAAAATTTTATAACCACAGAAAAACAACCATACACTAGCAAGCAATGGAACACCTTTACAAATCAACCCAGCAATAACCACAACTCTAAACACAACAAACAACCCCAGAAACTAAGAGTGAAAAAGGCAAGCGATTAATAACCATCTGCTAACCGCTAACCGCTTTTAAAGGCAGTTAGTAAAAACCACTAACTACCTAGGCAGTTACAGTTAGCAATTTTAGGATTTTATTAACCGCCTAGGCGGTTAGTGGAGGTGGTTACTAGATTTTATTAACCGCCTAGGCGGTTACGGTTAGTGATTATTGGCTAAAACTACTAACCATAGCAGCCTTTTCACCCCTACCAGCAACTAAACAACTACCAAAATATAAAGATAAGAGGCCAAAAATACACTCTAACTCAACAAAGTTGTACCAAAGCATCTACCAATAGAGCCAAAACAACAAGCTTCTTAAATCAAAATATTAGGAGCTAACCTGTAACTCTTACAGATCTCACCTATTGAGGTAAGATTAACTATACTACCCTTACCTCTAATACGACTTCTAATTTCCAAAATAATACCCTGCAAGAGCCTCTTCTTTAACAATTGCTGGCTTCTAATGACGATAGCATTCCTCACAAGTTTGATAAATCACCAATTTGGTTTAAAATATAGAAATGAAAGCCATTAGTAACACAAAAGCGGCATATTTACACAGACACAATAAATGATCGAAATCACATGAATTTACAAAGGACCAATGACAAAAATCACATGAATTTGACAAAAATGATAATCATTTTTACTTTGAATGTACATATATGCCAAGGAACCATGAACAATATGGCGTGAGTTAAACTACAATTTATTTCATAGTGACATTCTTATTCATACCATGAAAATAGTACAAAAATACTAAGTAATAAATTAGAAAGAACAAAACCACAAATTGAGAATTTAGTGTTTACACAGAATCTGCCATCCTCATCAAGAATTTACAAATTTTTCCAATGGATTCATCATTTGGACTATAAATTTCCATGGTAATGTCATAACCAAAAAATACAGTGATTACATTATCTCCAAACACAAATTACTTCAAAAGAACCATAAACAGTCTAGGGATTTTTCAGTTTTTTCACAACTTAGGACAACAACAAATTCAATCACATAATCGAAAAGAAAGAAAAAAAAAATCAGCATTCTTATAATCACAGAGTAACACCGAATCAAATATTACTAAACCCAAAACCATTCTCAATAGACATAGAGGCCTTCCACATCTTCCGCTATCGTCCCTATTGTGCATACACTTGTGAGAGTTCTATCCCACACTGAAAAAATGTAAAGAATAAGAGTATTTAATATACATAAGTGGACCCAAGCTCATTAGCTTACGCTTTTGGGTTAGAAGTGATATCATAATATGTATATTAATGTACTCTTGTCTAACCTACCTTGGTGCTTCTCTACCCAACCATTGGTATCAGTGCTTATGGTTAGCTTCCGCTACTATTGATATGAATGTCTTGGTTTGACGCATTTGGTCTGACTCCGATAAAAACAGCGTCGTTTCTCTTGGAGTACGCGTGACACTCTTGTGTGTGGGAGAATTTGGTCAATGTGGAAGAGACTCACAAGTGATGGGAGATTTGTTGTGCATATAGTTGTGAGGATTGTGTCCTACATTGAAAAAAATAAAGAACAAGAGTACTTAATATACATAAGTGGACCCAAGCTCATTAGCTTAGGCTTTTAGGTTAGAAGTGGTGCCCTAATATATATATATATATATATATATATATTAATGTACTCTTGTGTAACCGCCTTTGGTGCTTCTCTTCCCAACAATTGGTATCAGATCTCATGGTTAGCTTCCGTTGCTACTAATATGAATGTCTTGGTTTGACATGTTTGGTCTGACTACGGTAAAAAGAGTGTCGTTTCTCTTGGAGTACGCATGACACTCTTGTGTGTGGGAGAGTTTGGTCAATGTGGAAGAGACTCACAAGTGAGGGGAGATTTGTTGTACATGCACTTGTGAGATTTGTGTCCCACATTGAGAAAGTATAAAGAATAAGTGTGGTTAATATACGTAAGTGGACCCAAGCCCATTAGCTTAAGCTTTTGGGCTAGAAGTGGTATCCTAGTATGTATATTAACTTACTCTTGTTTGACTCCCTTATTGCTTATCTTCCGACATAATTGGTATTGAAGCCCATGGTTTGCTTCTGTTCAGCTGATATGAGTGTCTTGGTTTGACATGTTTGGTTTGACTCCGGTAAAAAGAGTGGTTTCTCTTGGAGTATGCATAACACTCTTGTGTGTGGGAGAGTTTCGTCAATGTAGAAGAGACTCACAAGTGAGGGGAGATTTGTTGTGCTTACACTTGTGAGGATTGTGCCCCACATTGAAGAAATATAAAGAACAAGAGTACTTAATATACATAAGTGGATCCAAATTGGAGAAAAACTAAAAGCTTCGTAGTCCATATTTATTTCTTCTCTCTTTTGAAGCCGCAGGAGGCATAGGGAAGAAAGATAATTTTTCTTCTTTTGTTGTTAATTCTCGTTTGTGTGAGAGTGAGATTTGGGTGTATTGGAGCTTTGAGTGATTTTCTCCCTATTATCTTTTTTACTTCAACTTTTGATAGTAAATTTCCTCCGAGTCGTCTCCGCAAGTGGATGTAGGCTTGTTAAGTCGAACCACTTAAATCTTGATGTCTTATGTAATTGATTTATTTTCGATTCTGCTCTTTTCTGTTTCTTTGAGATCCTGTATTTAATTCCGAGCACAACAAGTGGTATCAGAGCTCATGGTTAGCTTCCGCTGCTACTGACATGAGTGTCTTGGTTTGATGCGTTTGGTTTGACTCCGGTAAAAAGTGCATTGTTTCTATTAGTACACATGACACTCGTATATGGGAGAGTTTGGTGAATGTGAAAGAGACTCACAAGTGATGGGAGATTTGTTGTACATGCACTTGTGACATTTGTGACCCACATTGAGAAAGTATAAAGAATATGAGTGGTTAATATTCGTAAGTGTACCCAAGACCATTAGCTTAAGCTTTTGGGCTAGAAGTGGTGCCCTAGTATGTATATTAACTTACTCTTCTTTGACTCTCTTGGTGCTTATTTCCCCAACAATTAGTATCGGTGCCCATGGTTTGCTACCGTTCAGCTGATATGAGTGTCTTCGTTTGACACGTTTGGTTTGACTCCGATAAAGAGAGTGGTTTCTCTTGGAGTACGCATAACACTCTTGTGTGTGGGGGAGTTTGGTCAATGTAGAAGAGACTCACAAGTGAGGGGAGATTTGTTTTACATACACTTGTGAGGATTGTGCCCCACATTGAAGAAATATAAAGAACAAGAGTACTTAATATACATAAGTGGACCCAAATTGGAGAAAAACTAAAAGCTTCGTAGTCCATATTTATTTCTTCTCTCTTTTGAAGCCACAGGAGGCATAAGGAAGAAAGATAATTTTTCTTCTTTTGTTGTTAATTCTCTTCTGTGTGAGAGTGAGATTTGAGAGTATTGGGGATTTTAGTGATTTTCTCCCTACTATCTTTTGTATTTCATCTTTTGATAGTGAATTTCCTCCGGGTCGTCTCCGCTAGTGGATGTAGGCTTGTTAAGCCTATCCACTTAAATCTTAGTGTCTTGTGTAATTTATTTATTTTCTATTATGCTCTTTTATGCTTCTTTGGGATCATGTATTTAATTCCGAGCAAAACAAGTGGTATCAGAGTTCATGGTTAGCTTTCGCTGTTGTTGATATGAGTGTCTGGGTTTGACGTGTTTGGTTTGACTTCCATAAAAAGAGCATCATTTCTCTTGGAGTACGCGTGACACTCTTGTGTGTGGGAGATTTTGGTCAATGTGGAAGAGACTCAAAAGTAAGGGGAGATTTGTTGTACATGCACTTGTGAGATTTGTGTCCTACATTGAGAAAGTATAAAGAATAAGAGTGGTTAATATACGTAAGTGGACCCAAGCTCATTAGCTTAAGCTTTTGGGCTAGAAGTGGTGTCCTAGTATGTATATTAACTTACTCTTGTTTAACTCCCTCGGTGCTTATCTCCCTAACAATTAGTATCAGAGCCGCCCGTGGTTTGCTACCATTAAGCTAATATGAGTGTTTTGGTTTGACACGTTTGGTTTGACTTCGGTAAAAAGAGTGGTTTCTCTTAGAGTACGCATAACACTCTTGTGTGTGGGGGAGTTTGATGAATGTGGAAGAGACTCACAAGTGAGGGGAGATTTGTTGTGCATACACTTGTGAGGAATGTGCCCCACATTGAAGAAATATAAAGAACAAAAGTACTTAATATACATAAGTGGACCCAAATTGGAGAAAAACTAAAAGCTTTGAAGTCCGTATTTATTTATTCTCACTTTTGTAGCCGTAGGATGCATAGGGAAGAAAGATAATTTTTCTTCTTTTGTTGTTAATTCCCTTTTGTGTGAGAATGAGATTTGGGTGTATTGGGGCTTTGAATGATTTTCTCCTTACTATCTTTTGTACTTCATCTTTTGATAATTAATTTCCTTGGGTCGTCTCCGCTAGTGGATGTTGGCTTGTTAAGCTGAACCTCTTAAATCTTTGTGTCTTGTGTAATTGGTTTATTTTCTATTATGCTCTTTTCTAATTCTTTGTAATCCAGTATTTAATTCCGAGCACAACAAGTCGTATGAGAACTCATGGTTAGCTTCCGCTTCTACTGATATATGTGTCTTGGTTTGACGTGTTTGGTTTGACTTTGGTAAAAATAGTCTCGTTTCTCTTGGAGTACGTGTGACACTCTTGTGTGTAAGAGGGTTTGATCAATGTGGAAGAAACTCACAAGTGATGGGAGATTTGTTGTACATGCACTTGTGAGATTTGTGTCCCAAATTGAGAAAATATAAATAATAAGAGTGATTAATATACGTAAGTGGACCCAAGTGCATTAGCTTAAGCTTTTGGGCTAGAAGTAGTGTCCTAATATGTATATTAACTTACTCTTGTTTGACTCCCTAGGTGCTTATCTCCCCAACAATTAGTATCAGAGCCCATAGTTTGCTTCCATTCAGCTAATATGAGTGTCTTTACACATTTGGTTTGACTTTGGTAAAAAGAATGGTTTCTCTTAGAGTACACATCACACTCTTGTGTGTGGGGGAGTTTGATGAATGTGGAAGAGACTCACAAGTGATGGGAGATTTGTTGTGTATACATTTGTAAGGGTTGTGTCCCACATTGAAAAAATATAAAGAACAAAAGTTCTTAATATACATAAGTGGACCTAAGCCCATTAGCTTATGCGTTTAGGCTAGAAGTGGTATCCTAATATTTATATTAATTTACTCTTGTTTAACTCCATTTTTGTTTCTCTCCCCAACAATACCCTATATTTCTCACCCTTCTTTAGATCTGTTGCAAATTAGAGCAGAAAAATCTCATGGGGGAGAACTAGAACCCCCGGGAATTGATGGACGATTTTGTTGGCGCCGGTAATGGTGAGGAGATGTACGGTGGGAGGAGGGAGTCACGCCAATGTTGGTAGGGGAGAAAATGGACTGGGCTAGAAAAAGGGGGAAATGCAATGTTATTTTCAAGGGAAAGGGTTTGGGGTCATCGGCGGCAGTGACGGTGGGGAGAGGAGATCATGCCACCAGTTCTGGTGGGGGGTCACGACGCCGATGTGCAGGAGGGAGGAGAAAGGGGGTAGAGGGAGAATGGGTTTTGGAAGGGGGAAATGAAGTGCGTTTGGGATTACGATTTCGTAAGAACAATCTGCCTTTTTAAAATATATCACAAAATGTAAGACTTTTGGCATTATGATTTAAAAAGCACTTAATCTAAACTAGGAACAAAAATTTGCAATTTTTATAAGCAGGTTAGGAGATGCTTATTTGAAAGACGCGAATTTAAATCAAAATCACGATTTTGCATAATAGATATTTGATAAAAAAAATATTTGTTAACATGTTTTACTAAACTCCTTTACGATTTTAAAAACGTAATTTTTTAAAAACGCAATTTTTAAAATTGCATTTATTAAAATCGCAATCCCAAATGGACCCGAAATGAACGGGAGGGGATGGGTTTTGTCTTCATGCAGAATTTTTGACTTTTTTTTCCATTTTTTTTAGAAAAAAATCTGGGGCAAACGTGGCATGTGCCACATCACCAGGGTGCGTATTGTTCAAGCACGCCGGTGTTCCTTGTATCACTATTCTTCCTGAAGAAAAATATTGTCATTGACTAACACTATTGCAGCTTGTAAGTGGGGTGGGAATTGTCAGGCCTTACGCAGTTAGCAATTAGATTGAAAAACGAAGTTTGAGATAGATAATTGTTATAATCAGTTTCTGTTGAGGCAATGTGTTCCTCTAAGACTAACCTATTTAGTTATATACCTATGACTGAACACGAACGTGAATTGTCACCTTTAAGCTTAAATTTAATCTTTATTCCTAATCATGTGTACTTAGGAACCATCTCTTTAATCATGTGCTTGAAGCTGAAAAGACAAACTTACTGTTTTTAATATGGTAGAGGCAAATTTGCTGTCCTCAAAGTATAAATTAATTGATTTAAGAAATTAAATAACATGAAGATTTCCTAATTTGTAGGATATGACGTAGGCATTGAAGATTTTATTATTTTGAATATATTATTTGTGGGTGAATAAATCACAACCTGGACTGAGAATACATATAATGCACATTTCATTGCAGTGATTGGAGCAGTCCTAAACGTGCCAAGTATAAATATCATTCGGACTAGAGAGCAGCAACTGTATACCCTCCCAATATTTTTTTTGGTGTCATATTATCTTTCTTGACAATCATCCTTATCTTCTTCATGAAGCAAAATGTGATGATTGAGTTGAAATTTTGTAAAACAATGTGAAAGTAAGTAAGTGTTATGTGTAGTCATTGTTAGGTAGGGGTTTGTTATGAAGTATTATTAATTAGGTTATTTAGTTCATTAATATTATATAGTTGTTTTATTATTTTAATATTGTTGTGTGTGTAGGACTCTCATGTTATGTTTTTCTCTTTTATTTTGTTATTTGTTATTTGGGTAGAATTAGATTTATCTATTTTAAATGGAAGTCTTATCTCATGTGGGACTCTATTTTCTATTGTCTTTAAATACTGCATTATTTATGAATAAGAAAATCAATCGTGTAAATTATTCAAACCCTGTGTTTGTAAGAGTTGAGAGCACGTCGGATTGCTCATAAAAGAGGTTTAGGATTCCTTGAAAATTCTATAGGAGGTTCAGAATTCCTCGAAAATCCTACCATATCAATTTTTCTACTATTAGTTCTCATCACGTTACGTAAGCACGCAACAAAGTGGTATCAGAGCCAACTTTCCGTAACCCACTACTTCAAGTTATGAAGGATTGTCTATATCAATGTGTTGATCTAGTGCATGAACTCTAAAGAAAAGTAAAAAAATTCCAAAGAAAAATGGAAGTGCATGAACACCAAAGAAAAGTGGAAGAATTCCAAAGAAAAATGGACGAGTCGTTTAGCAGATTCGAGAGCACTTTAGCTGAAATAAAAAATGAACGCCTACGTGAGCAACAACAAACGATGTTGCGGGTGCAAAAGCCGCATGCCCCACACCGCCACTACGACCTCGAAAACACCGAAACGCAGCCATCATGTTCAAAAATCCGACCACAGCACCATCATTACATCGAAGTTCCACCACCAAAAAATCATCTGCACTATTTAGTCCACCAGCAAACACAATTTCACCATACCAAACCGGTCTTTAGTGGGACAAACCCCATCAGGTTCTCATTTCATAACAGAGACAAGAAATTTGGTGATCAATGCAACCTGATTTTGTGGTTCACCAGAAAAAAGAAAAAGAAAATTGCCTTCTTTGTTTGGTTTAGAAAGAAACGCAAAAAAAATAAATAAATAAATAAAATAAAATAAAATAAATAGGTGAGTCAAAGGAGAAGAAAAAAGATTTTCACCGCAAGATTTTTACGACCTTAAGGACAAGGTCGATTCAAAGAGGGATGGAATGTTACGTGTTGTCATTGTTAGGTAGTGAGTCTATTATGAAGTATTATCAATTAGGTTATTTAGTTCATAAATATTTTATAGTTGTTTTATTATTTTAATATTGTTGTGTGTGTAGGACTCTTATGTTATGTTTATCTCTTTTATCTTGTTATTTGTTAATTGGGTAGGATTAGATTTATCTATTTTAAATGGAAGTCATATCTCATGCGGGACTCTATTTTCTATTGTCTTTAAATACTGCATTATTTATGAATAAGAAAATCAATCAAGTAAATTATTCAAATCCTGTGTTTGTAAGAGTTGAGAGCACCTCGAATTGCTCATAGGAGGTTTAGGATTCCAAAAAAATTCTATAGGAGGTTCAGGATTCCTCGAAAATCCTAACATATCAATTTTTCTACTTAGTTCTCATCACGTTACGTAAGCACGCAACAAAGTGGTAGAAAATAGAGTCCCACATGAGATAGGACTTCCATTTAAAATAGATAAATCTAATCCTACCCAAATAACAAATAACAAGATAAAAGAGATAAACATAACATAAGAGTCCTACTCACACAACAATATTAAAATAATAAAACAACTATAAAATATTAATGAACTAAATAACCTAATTAATAATACTTCATAACAGACCCACTACCTAACAATGACTACACGTAACAGTAAGAAACTAATATTTTGTAACGAAATAATATATTTTTCAAGAAAAACTGCTGCAGTGCTCTTACACGTACGCCTCGCCGGTAAACAGCGCTTGAAATCCTCTTCACGTAATTTCTTCCCTTTATAAACCTCCTTTTTTTTTTCTTTTTTTTTTTTTTTCTTATTATATGCTCTAATCCCAATTTCCCTTCCTTTAAATTCCAGATTCCACGTCCTTTCTCTTCCACTCGGTTTCGCATTCCTCTCGATCCACTGCTTCTCTTCGAACGGTTGCTTATATTACTGTCACTCTCACTAGCTTTGCTTTACTCGTTGCCTTCAGATCCAAAGATTTTCAATCTCCTCCTTTCACACATTCTTGGTTTTTCGCTGCAAATGGCCGAACTTGTTAAATTCAGTCTCGCTCTGCCTTTGGCGTTCTCCTTGGTTGGATTTTCTGTGTCCGAGCATTCGCCGGAGACCTCACCAAGTCCATCGCCAGAAATCGGCGCCGACTCGCCTCCTCCACTTGCTCCCACCCAAAAGGCTTCCTCTCCGGCCAATTCACGGTCGACTTCATCTCCTCCAGCACCTCCTCCGTCAGATATCTCTCCAGGCTCCTTTGCGACGCTGTCACAGTCGACCCCGAAATCGACGCCTCCGGCTCCTTCCGCCCCCGAAGGCGCGGGCTTGTCCGAGGGAATGAGCGGGGCAAAGAAGGGCGGGATCGCGATCGGAGTGATATTGGCGGCCGGACTGGTGGTAGTGGGAGGGTTCGTATACAAGAAGCGCCGCGACAACATTCAGCGTTCTCAGTACGGATACGGGCGGCGAGGAGAGATGTAAAGAGGCGACAGTGATAAATAATAATAATAATAATAATAATAATAATAATAATTTGAAAGAAGTTTGATACGGACACAATACAAACCAAACTCATGACCAACTTCTCTCTCACGTGTAAAAAAAATTTGAATTTTAAACCAAACAAATTATCTTTTTTCCCAAATTTTTAGAATCCCAAAATCTTTTCTATCAATTTTTTTTTTTTAAATGACACGTAGGAGAGAAGTTGGCCATAAGTTGAATTTATGTTGTGACTTTAACATTTTTCAATTTGAAATGTGAGTGTGAGTCATTGGAGTACTCTTACTTGATTTCCTTGACTTTTGGGATCTTAAGTGATTTTTTCTAAATTATTTCCAACAATAGTGAGATTTTGGTGTATTGGGGCTTTGAGTGATTTTCTCCCTGCTATCTTTTGTACTTTATGTTTTGATAGTGAATTTCCTCTGGGTTGTCTCCGCTAGTAGATGTAGACTTGTTAAGTCAAACTACTTAAATCTTGGTATTTTGTGTAATTAATTTATTTTCTATTCTGCTTTTTTGGGATCATGTATTTAATTCCGAGCACAACAAATGGTACCAGAACTCATGGTCAGCTTCCGCTGTTGTTGATATGATTTTCTTGATTTGACACCTTTGGTTTGACTCTGGTAAAAAGAACGTCGTTTCTCTTGGAGTACTCGTGACACTTGTGTATGGGGGAGTTTGGTCAATGCGTAAGAAACTCACAAGTGATGGGAGATTTGTTATACATGTTCCCTTGAGATATGTGTCCCATATCGAGAAAGTATAAAGAATAAGAGTGGTGAATATACATAAGTGGACCCAAGCTTATTAGCTTAAACTTTTGGGCTAAAGTGGTGTCCTAATATGTATATTAACTTACTCTTGTTTGACTCCTTTGGTGTTTATCTCCCTAATAATTGGTTTTAGAGCCCATGGTTTGCTTCCGTTGCAGCTGATATGAGTGTCTTAGTTTGACGCGTTTGGTTTTACTCCGGTAAAAAGAGTTGCTTCTCTTGGAGTACGCTTGAGAAACTTTTGTGTGTGGAGGAGTTTGGTCAATATGAAAGAGACTCACAACTGAGGGAAGATTTTTTGTGTATACACTTGTAAAGGTTGTGTCCCACATTGAAGAAATATAAAGAATAAGAGTACTTAATATACGTAAGTGGATTCAAGCCCATTAGTTTTGGCTTTTGGGCTAGAAGTGGTGTCCAAATATGTATATTAATTTACTCTTGTTTAACTCCCTTATTGTTTGTCTCCCAAAAAGGACCCTATATTTCTCACCTTGCTTTAGATCTGTTGCAAATTAGAGCGGAAAAATCTCATAGGGGAGAGAACTAGAACCCGCGGGAATTAATGGAAGATTTTGTTGGCACCAGTGATGGTGGGGAGACGTTCGATGGGAGGGAGGAGTCATGCCGGTGCCAGCGGGGGAGAAAATGGGTTGGGGAAGAAAGGGGGAAAATGCAATGTGATTTACAGGGGAAAGGGTTTGGGGTCATCTGCGGCAGTGACGGTGGGGAGAGGAGATCATCATGCTGCCGATTCTGGTGGGGGGTCACGACGCCGGTGTGCAGGTGGGGGGAGAAAGGGGGTAGAGGGAGAATGGGATGGGGGGAAATGAAGTGTGTTCGGGATTACAATTTTGTAAGAATAATTTGCGTTTTTAAAATATGTCGCAAAACGTAAAGCATTTGGCATTATGATTTAAAAAACACTTAATCTAAAATAGGAATAAAAGTTTATGATTTCTATAAGCAGGCTAAGAGATGCTTATTTGAAAATGCGCGAATTTAAATCAAAATCACGATTTTGTAAAACAGATATTTGATAAAAAAAAATATTTTTTAATATGTTTTATCAAACTCCTTCACGATTTTAAAAAGTAGCAATTTTAAAAACGTAATTTCTTAAAAACGCAATTTTTAAAATTGTACTTATTAAAATCGCAATCCCAAATGGACCCGAAATGAATGGGAGGGGATGGGTTTTGTCTTCACTCAGAATTTTCGACCTTTTTTTTATTATTATTAAGAAAAAAATTTGGGCAAACGTGGCATGTGCCATGTCACCAGGGTGCATACTGTTCAAGTAAGCCGGTGTCCCCTGTATCACTATTCTTCCTGAAGAAGAATATTGTCATTGACGAGCACTATTGCAGCTTGTAAGTGGGGTGGGAATTTGCTGGCCTTACGTAGTTAGCAATTGAGATTGAAAAATGAAGTTTGAGATAGATATTTGTTATAATCGGTTTCTATTGAGGCAATGTGTTCCTCTAAGACTCTAACCTATTTAGTTATAACCTATTTAATTATATACCTATGACTGAACACGAACGTGAATTGTCACCCTTAAGCTTAAATTTAATCTTTATTCCTAATCATGTGTACTTAGGGACCATCTCTTTAATCATGTGCTTGAAGCTGAAAAGACAAACTTACAGTTTTTAATATGGTAGAGGCGAATTTGCTGTCCTCAAAGTATGAATTAATTGATTTAAGTAATTAAACAACATGAAGATTTCTGAATTCGTAGGATATCACGTAGGCATTGAAGATTTTATTATTTTGAATATATTATTTGTGGGTGAATAAATCACAACCTGGACTGAGAATACATATAATGCACATTTCATTGCAGTGATTGGAGCAGTCCTAAACGTTGCCAAGTATAAATATCATTTGGACAAGAAAGCATCAACTGTATACCCTCCCAATATTTTTTTTGTGTCGTATTATCTTTCTTGACAATCATATTTATCTTCTTCATGAAGCAAAATGTGATGATTGAGTTGAAATTTTGTAAAACAATGTGAATGTAAGTAAGAAAAATAATATATTTTTCAAGAAAAACTGCTGCAGTGCTCTTACACGCCTCGCCGGTGAACAGCACTTGAAATCCTCTGCACGTAATTTCTTCCCTTTATAAACCTCCTTTTTTATTTTTTCCTTATTATACGCTCAAATCCCAATTTCCCTTCCTTTAAATTCCAGATTCCACGCCCTTTCTCTTCCACTCGGTTTCGCATTCCTCTCGATCCACTGCTTCTCTTCAAACGGTTGCGTATATTACAGTCACTCTCACTAGCTTTGCTTTACTCGTTGCTTTCAGATCCAAAGATTTTCAATCTCCTTCTTTCACACATTCTTGGTTTTTCGCTGCTAATGGCCGAACTCGCGAAATTATGTAAAGAGGAGGCGGTGATAAAAAATAATCATAATAATAATAATTAATTGAAATGTGAGTGTGTGAGTCATTGGAGTACTCTTACTTATTTCCTTGACTTTTGGGATCTTTATGGTAATCACATTTTTAAATGTGGTATAGGAATGTAAGGTGTTAAGTGAGCAAGCCGCTTGCAAGCAAGCTCGGGATCGGCTCGTGCTTGACTCGATTATTAAATGAAACACTTCGTGAGTACAAATCCTGACTCGAATATTAAACGAAGCAAGTTCAGGTGGACTCAGTTAGGCTCGTGAACAAACTCGTATAAGCTCATGTGTGTGTGTATATATATATAAAAACTAAGTAACACATAATATATATAAAAACTAAGTAACACATAATTAATTATAAATCTCATAATTATTAAAATCTTAAAACTGTATTTATATTTAAGCATTAGAAAATGAAAAATTCTAGACCCTTCGTGATCAAAGAGAGAGAGAGAGCAATCATTAAAAAGACCCCGATTCAATTAGAGCGGACTCAAACGAAAGGAAAAGAATCAAGCAGAAACTATTAAAGAATCAAACAAACTCAAACGCTATCACTACTTGTCTTGTGAGCGAGAGTTAGAGAGTGGAAAATGAGAGTTCAGGTAGAAGATGCGCTATGACTGGTGAGGGAGATTGAGAGAGAGACGTTGAAAAAATATTTTTTTCGAAGGGGGCGTTGTCCCAATGCAGTCTGAATATAACCTGTTAACTTGTCCCACATTGCTAAAAAAACACTAATCCCCAAGTTTGCTTATCTATAAAAGGATGCAAATCCCCTCTCTTTGAAACCAAGTGACTTGCTGTATTGACTCAGGCTCCATACTCGACTAGTTAGGCTAAGCGCATGCTCATATGCAAACAGGCTTCTTAAGCCGTTTAGGAGTACTTGAAGTTACTGTCCCTAAGTGGTAGATCAATCGACAGTGAACCACGCCTCATGAAGCAGAGGTCAAAAAAAGAGTACTTGAAGTTTATTTATTTGTTTTTTTTTTTTAATAAATACACGAGCTGGCTCGGCTCGACTTACTATGAGCTCGAACTCTATTTTTTTGGCTCGCCCTTAAGCTTGGCTCGAGTAAAATTTAAAGGAGCCAAGCTTGAATAAGGGAAGCTCGCTCATGCTCGACTTATTTACACCCCCTATAGGAACTCTTTGACCGTATGTAGCTATTGGACGTGGACGAATCAAGTTGGGACTCTCTTATTTGTTGAAGTATATATCACGAGTATGTAGGGGTGGGTATTGGTTCGGTTCGGAAAAGTCGTTATCAGTCGGTTAACTTGTCAATAGCATTTCAAAAAGAAAGTATTTCAAAAATTTTGGTTAATTTCGGTCAGTTCATTGGTTAACCGTCAGCCTGGAGCTTTAACGAAGATAAAAGCTTTAACAAGTGTAACACTTTTCTAACATATATTTTCAGTGAAAAGTTCTTTCTGTTCTCATGGTTTTAAATGTTCACAAATTGGTTACAAGCTTTAACAAAGGCCCATTATGGATTTTTTATATGGTTCGATTAACCGATAAAAATAATTTTATACCGATTAACCAAATCGACATCGGTATAAAAAATCTATACCGATTTTTGAACCATAAAAGTCGGTTGACGGTTAATTTCGGTTTGGTTGTTAATCAGTAGGCGGTTAATTTGCCCACCCATACATGATGTATCTTTATGTGTTGACTGAGTGCATGCGGGGCGCTAAGCTTAGGCCTTGGAGCATTAGTATTTCTTTTCTTTGTGGACTTTGGGCTTTGTTTTTTATGAGAGGGATTGGGCCTTCAACCCTATTTGGATAATTATAGTAGGCTTTCCTGAGATCCATTCATGTACCCCACTCCACTATGTATCAAGAGAACTTGATGAGATGATTTGAGAAAGAATTTTTATATCTTAGCAATGTGGGACAAGGAGCAGAAATCCTTAACACTAGGACCAGCATGGACATACTCCTAGCCTCCATGCATTTGTTGCATGGGCCAAGGAGAAATTCTCCCTGGGCCATGCGGCTCCCAACCTTGGGAGCTAGGTTTAGGATTTAATCACAGGCCTCCTCTCTCCTATCCAGTGCATAGGGCCTGGGAATTTTTCACTAGCCTTATGCGCCCATTGCTCTGATTAGGCCAATGGTTTTATCATAAGCTCAATCTCATATATACTCTCCAACTCATATTTTAAATAAATAAAACACTTAGCCCAATAAATAAAAAAGCCTGAAATATGATTAACTTATATCAGCTTGGTGAAGGATCTAAAGAGAAAAATAATTATTGGTTGAAATATTTCGGTAATCATGTCTCCTTGACATTCGTTACGCGATAATATTTTAATCACAATTCCACTAAATAATTGTGATTGCACTCCAATATATTTTAATTAAACAATTAATTCTTTTGACTTACGTAACATTGATTCCTCCATGAAATCTTCCATAGCATAATTAAGTCTAAAGATACTGCCACTTAATTCTCTACATCTTTATCCTTGAGTCATTGACTTTACGTTATTCTCATAATGTGAAAATCACATATGTATTTTGGTACGCCAACCAAAATGTTTTGGCCAGAGTCTTAAAAATAATATCCATAAAATCTATCTCAAGGAAAAATTTCTTTTCTCTTTGCCTATTGACAAAGTATTTGAATTCTTTGTTGTAAAATGATTTCCCACAATGTTTCATGCGATTACCCAGGTTAGTTCAACCGATGATAGGTCTTACTCTTGGATACATCTAAGTAATCTACATAAAATATCTGAGTCCACAATTTCCTTAGAATTTAGAATCAAAGTCTAAAGCAGTCTTTTAAGAAGTTGTTGTCTTTTCTTAATAGACAGTATCTTTATGAAAAGATAACTCCTTGGTCCGTTCATTGCCTTAGGGTCTCAACACTTACACATTAATCCGAAGACACCGTTTCGCTTGATCAAGGTCTACTAAGATTCGATGTATAACAGTTTTACTCAAAATGGAATTGTCCTAGTTCTATTTATCGAGTGCGAACTTTATATCTTTAAGGATATAAGAATTATGGTCTAAGATCTTGTGTGATAACCACGTTACTCACACTCATAGCCATATTCAATGTCATCCTCAGGATCTTTCACATGCATGAGCTATTGGTAATAGACATGTAAACACACATTTTATATGTCATATGCTTAAAATAGTTTAATCAGTGAATAAAACATATATTCATTACAAACATTAAAAGTCATCATGTCTCTAAAATTATTGAGATTTGGGGCATAATTCCCAACAGTAATTGCATGTGGTCAATCAGATTTTGGATCACTCCAAGTCCAAGGATTTTATGTTTGAAAACTCTAAAACTTGCCAACGGTCTGAAGTAGGCTTTAAAAATAGGCTAAAAGAGTGCCCAAAATGCTAAAGGAAGTACAATAGCGGTTGGCAGTTGCTATTTGGCCTTCAATAATCGCATAGTGGTTATTTAAAAGTTATAATCGTGTAAAGTATTCGATTATTTAAAAGTGATAATTGTGTAAAGCTACGGTTGCAATTAAGAGGAAATAACGGCAACAACCACCACTTGTATATCCCTAGCTAAGAGTGTTATAAGCTGCTTGCTCACTAGGAGTCTACTCAACTCTTCAAAAATTTTGATGAGACAACAAGTTTTTCCCTTTTATTTATTTATTTATTTTTTGAAAAGATAAACAAATTGATTAATAGGATATACAAGTGACGAGTTTTAAATTTTACGTGAGAAAAATGGTTAAAAAAGTTGTTTATTAATATGAACAAAAGAGTTTGACCAAAAAAAAAGAAAAAGAAAATAAAATAAACCAAACAGGCTTTAACTGGTATATGTAAAGCTGTAAAGTGATAGTCTTCTTCAAGACTTCAACCTCCTCGTAGGCGTGAAAAGATCTTTTTGACTTTTGGGTAGAATCAAGTCTTGGCATTCCAAGAGGAAAATATACACTACACAGTCCATAGAACCAATAATATATATATAAAACAACGTCAATGTGTCACAAATTTTCTGACTTCCTATTCAGTTCTTTCACAACCTTTTCGAGGCAAACCACTAACAACAAAACATATTAAAGATAAATGAGATAAATGAGCTACTTCGAAAGAGCTGTGATCTATAATAACTATTTTTTAGAGAGTCTTGACCTCTAACACACAGTAAACTGTATTATAATATCAATATTTAACTCCATTTTCATTCATTAGAAAATGCCATTAAATAATACAAATAGTCTGATGGATGTTTACAATAAATAGAACATTATCACTTAACTCATATATATCCTAATAAAATACCACTACTCATTGTCTCATGTAGAGAAGACTCTTATTGATAACTCCTACCACTATCTATAATTCTCTAGATAATTTTTTTTTTTTTGGATGAATGAGTCTATCTCTTGACAATATATCTAATTATAACGATCGTATCATTCCCTTCCTCTTACAATTTTCTTGTCCCCAAGAAAATATTCTAAAACTAATCTAAATAAAAACTAATAAATAATAATAAATAAATAGAACTACAAAAGATTTCTTTTGCTCCTACTTCTCTCTCCAACATGAGCTCTTTGCCTTTCAATCTCTTCTTAGAAGGTCGTTCCCCGTGGGTGGTGCACTTCCAATCGGCTTTGTTGAACTTTGCTTCCAATCGAGAGAGTCCCTGCAAACTCCAAACCCAAAATTTGGGAATTGGCAGCAATGTGGATATCATGGGGTGATTGAGTTTTTGATGGAGATCGGTGAATTTTGGGTTCTTCGATTTTAGACAGCAACTGATTGGATTTTTGTTTTGTTGAAAATCCGGCTGGGTGAATAGTGGGTCGATAGTGATTAGGTTGGGTGAATGGGGTGGTGGTTGTGGTTTTGGCTCCGATGGTAGTGGAGACTGAGAAGTAATTATTTTGTTCATCTTAGAGAGAAGAGTAGCAAATAACTCTTGAATCTTACCCTCCATTGCAAAATTCAATTTGGTTAATTTTATCTTTAAACAATCAAGCCTTTGATCCAAATTGGAATATGGTGAAGCCATACCCGACTCTAATACCACTTGATGCGAACCCACTAACAACAAAACATAGAAAAGATAAATCAGTTACTTTGAGAGAGTTGTAATCTCCAATGGCTATTTACTTCGAGGGAGCCTTGACCTTAAAAACATAGTAAACTGTTTTATTCATTAGCAACTCCAAGTTGAATATTATAATACCAATATTCAACTCCCCTTTTATTCATTAGCAAATGCCATTAAATAATATAAATAGTCCTAAGGTGATAAATGTCTATAATAAATAGAACATTATCACTAAACTCCAACATATCCTAATAAAATACCAGTACTCATCGTCTCATGTAAAGAGGACTCCTATTGATAACTCCTACAATTATCTACAATTCTCTAGATAATATCTCTAGACAATATGTCTAATTATAAGGATCGTATCACTTTCTAAGATCCCCATTGTTAAACAATGCAAGAAGTTGGCCTTTAGTGCACCGGTAACGACATGATTTATTTCCTTATATTTGTCATTTTACAAATTCATCTTAGGGTCCGTTTACTTCGACGTAAAATGATTTCGAGAAAATATTTTCCACATTTTACGGTGTTTACTACGACGTAAAATAGTGGTCAAACCGAAAATGATTTCGGTTTAACCAAAAATCCTTTACATTTCTGGGGAAAATGGTTTACACTTTTTAATTTCGTAAACCATTTTCCCTGCTCAGTCCAAAAAAAAACCCGACGCTCTTTTGATTAAAAAAATAAAAAAAATAAAAAAAAACCTGACTCCTCACCTTCACGCACAGCTTCTCCTTCACCTTCACCTTCACTCAAAGCGCTAGCTGCTGATTCTCCTTCACCTGCACATCTCATCTCTCTCTCGACCGAGTTTCACTCTTCAACCCCGACGCAGGTACTCTCATCTTTCTCTTTCTATGTTGAACCATATGTATGGAGCGATTCAAATCTACGAATTTCTCTTAGTAATTTTCGTTTGATTTTGGTTTCTTTCTCTGTTGGACAATTGGAAATCATGGAGCGATTTTGATTTTGGTTTCTTTTCCTATTAATGTATCAGATTTGCGATTTTGGTTTTGGGTGTGGATTTTGGAAAATGAAAACTTCTGCGATCTTTGTTGTTATGGGTTATTTTGGTTGTTAATTCTTGGAAGTTCTGACTTTGAAATGAACCTCAACCGAATGGATTTTTGTTTCCTTTTGATTTTCTGGTTGTGTGATTGCAGATTGGGGAGGATTTTTGGTGGCTCTTGGCTCTTTGCTTGGTGTTTTGTTATGAGAGGTCTTGGTTGGATTTCCTACATATATAGGTTCATTCTTCCATGTGGGATCTCCTACATATATAGGTTCTCTGGGGTTGATTCTGGTTGCTGTGGAGTGGTTTGCTGGGGTGTTTAAGCAATTTTTGAGTCTTTTCTGCTTGGTTGCTGAGGTTTCTTTTGCTCTGTTTCTTTTCTGCTGTATGCTTAATATATATGCTAACAGTTGCTTGTTAGTTTATATAGACACGTTTCTGCTTTTTGGTTAGTTTGTTTGTAAGCTTTTGGTTAAGTTTGTTCATAGTATTGATAATCTAGTGTTTTGATTGATTGACATTTGAGTCCAGAATGCTTGTTTCTTATAAGGTCGGCTATGGATTTATCTTCCCAGTCCTATAAAATATCAAACTCCGATGCATCTAGACCTTCAAGGTTACCATTGATGTCCTGGGGCTTGAAAGACATAAGCGCAACGGCTCTATCATTTTTTCACATATCATATTATTGCACTGCTTATTGCACCATGTGAGACTTAAATTTTTTGGAATTTATTAATCATTTGTCACAAAGAAACAATGCATATATGATTTATTGCTTATTACTTATTTTTATGTTGTTTGTAGATGGATGAAACACTTCTTTCGACAATTACGACCACAGTTGCATCTGTTCTTGTTGTTGGGCTTGTAATCTTAAAAGGTATTAGATCTAGGAGAGTATTACGTAGGGAACCTCATGTTAATCGAGAGTATGAAAGAGGAATTTATATGGATAGTATTCTTTATGGAAGCAGACAAGATTATATTGACCAAATAAGAATGAATCCTATATCTTTCTTTGAATTATGTAAAATTCTTGCTGAGAACAACCTTGTATGTGAGACCATTCACATGTTAAGGAACAAGTGTTGATATTTTTACACATTATAGGGCATAATGTGAGGTTTCGAGTGGTTGGTAGAAGGTTCTATAGATCGATTAGGTCTATTCATCGATGTTTTAAGGTTGTACTTGGAGGAGTCTTTACGCTATATAAACATTTAATTAAACAACCTGATAACTCTACTCCGCTGGAAATAAGGAATAGCCGAAGGTTTTACCCATACTTCAAGGTAAGTTTTAAAATTTGAATTTTTTTTTTAAAAAAATCAAGTAATTTGTCAAATTAACATAACTTGTATTGGTCTTCATTAGGATTGTGTTGGAGCAATAGATGGAATTCATATTCGGGCATCTGTTCCAGTTGAAATCCAAGGAAGGTTTCATGGTCGAAAAGATCGAACAACATAAAATGTGTTAGCTGGCATTACTTTTGATGTAAAATTCACATATGTGTTAGCTGGTTGGGAAGGAAGTGCACATGATTCTCGTGTTTTAAACGATGCACTCACTAGGCCAGGAGGATTCAAAATTCCTGAAGGAAAGTATTATCTTGGTGATGTTAGTTATGGAAATCGAAATGGAATTCTCTCTCCCTATCGTGGTAATGATGTTTTTGTCGAATTTTAAAATTCAAACATAAATTATTTTATATTAATACTTTTTATATTTTGAATAAAAATTATATTTTATAGGTTAATATAAAATATTTTAAGAAAAAATTAAAAAATTGATTTTCAGTACAGTGGAATAGCTAATATTAAAATTAATAGTTTTTTATATTAATAGTTTTTTAAAAATTAAAAAAAAAAATTAAAAATTGTTTTTAAAAATATTTTTTAAAAAAATTGATTTTCCGTGCGCTCGATAAACACCGTAAAATGTTTTCGGTGGAAAACATTTTCAGGAAAAATGACTTTCCTGAAAATATTTTCCGACGGAAACCATTTTACGTCGAAGTAAACGGAGCCTAAAATATAAAATAAATGAAGAAAAAGTGAACCAAATACAAGAAACCGACATGTTATGATACGCCCACGTAAGGAGAGGGAAAAAAGGAAGGAGAAAGGAAATTCAAACTAGTGACATGTTATAAGACGTGGTTCCCAGCCAATTGAACTACCTCTTAAAGACCTTAGAACTATATTTTTATTGTATTGACTTGTATATTATAATCGAGTAACATGCTCTATGTTGATGACAGTTTTATGAGGATTTACTTTGCACAGAATCTGAGGAGTCGTTGATCTGCAAAAGAAGGAAAATAGGATAAGAGTTGTCTGGGTGTGCCGGCGAGGCATAGCTCCAATGCCTAAGTCAGTATGTGATTTGAGAGAAAGAGAGCAAGTGAGCAAAAATAGCTTGAGAATGATTTGTAATTACCAAATAATGAATTGAAGCTTCACTTTTATAAGCATAAGGTAGCAGTTGTTGTCCCCGAATTCTCAACCCCACGTTCCCGAGGATCTGCTATGCACAATGTTAGGAAAGTGGATCATGGGATCGTGGGTGTTACAGTGTTGATGATGAATGCACTGTAAATGAGCTTTAACAAGAAGGAAAAATGTAAAAAGAATGGAAAAGAGAGAGAATGGAAGAACCTTTATTAAACAAGCAATTTTGAGGATTGCTTAACCTCCATGAACATTTAAAGGATGCTCTACCTCCAAGTTCAGAATGAACTTTACAACAAGCAAAAGCTAACTAATTACAAAATGAACTCTAACTTTATACTACAACTTCCCGCCAATTCTCTTAACCGCTAACATACTAAACAAAGCTAACTACCATAACAAACTAACTGCCAAGTAGTTGCTACAGCTCTTCCATTTCCCCACGTGACTTCTCAATCACTTGCCAACTGTCTTTCAATGCCTTGAGTGCATATCAACTGCCACCTCAGCCCTCATGTACAGCCTATTACACTACTCCCCTGTTTTAAAACACCTTGCCCACGAGGTGTGGGTAGGCCTTCTTCAATGCTTGAAACTCCTCTCAAGTAGCATTTCCAGGAGATTGTCCTGCCTACCTAATCAACAAGTCAGTGACTGCATGATTGTTATGAGCTATGACCCTCCTCTCCAAAACTGCCTCAGGTTCAAGTTGAATAACCCCATTCAAGTCCACAAGTGGCAAGGTTGGAAGTGCAACATTGCTTCTTCCTATCTTGGCCTTCAGTTGAGAGACATGGAACACAGGATGAATCCTGGGAGTCGCTGGTAAATTAAGCTCATAAGCTACCGCACCTATCTTCCTGACCACTGTAAAGGGTCCATAGAACTGTGGAGCTAATTTCAAAGCTCTCCTAACCACCATAGAGCCCTTTCTATAGGGTTGCAGCTTGAGATAAACCTGCTGCCCCACCACTAAAGTTCTCTCAGAACTCTTTAAATCAGCATATTTTTTCATCCTCTGTTGAGCATGCTGCAGGTTATAGTATAAGTGTGCTAGAATCTCCTCTCTAGATCTTAAAACTTCATCCACAACAGCCACCTTAGTAGTACCTGGTACATAGGTCAACAACCTAGGTGGTAATTTGCCATACACAGCCTCAAAATAAGTCATTTTGATAGATCCTTGCTAACTGGTGTTATACCAATATTCAGCCCAAGGTAGCCAAGATAGCCACTGCTTAGGCCTATCTTGAGCGAAGCACCTCAAATAATTTTCTAAACTCTTGTTAACCACTTCAGTCTGGCCATCTGTTTGTGGATGGTAGCTAGTGTTCATCTTAAGTGAGGTTCTCTATAACCTAAACAGCTCTCTTCAAAAAGCACTAGTAAATGTAGGGTCACGATCAGCATCAATGGATGTGGGCATACCATGTAACTTAATGATGTGAGCTACAAAAAGCTGAGCAACCTTAGATGCAGTGTATGGATGAGCCAAAGAAATGAAATGACTGTACTTAGACAATCGGTCCACCACCACTAAGATCACTGAAAAGGAATTTGAAGAGGTTGCAGTAATCCAACTGGAGATGTGTTGTCATGCTTATTCTTTTGGCATATTTCATACTCCCTTATAAACTGCTTCAATTCTTTTTCCATTCCCTTTCAAAAAAAAAAAAAAAAAAAATCCCTCTTTGCCCTCTGCATTGTTCTTTCATAACCTGAATGGCCTGCCACAGGATCACTATAAACAAAAGCTAACACTTGCTTCTTAATGGCTTGACAACTTCCCAAATACAGTCTATTCTTATAGAACAAAAGACCATCCCTGACAGCATACTTGGATGAATTCAAGGTATTGCTCTGCCACCTTGCAAACAAAGACTTCAACTCGTCATCCTCCTGGTATTGCTCCTTAAGCTTATCAATCCAATCAAGTGTTGGAATAGATAAAAGAGAAAGAGCCACCTCTTCTGCCCAACCTTCCTTTCTAGACAATGCATCAACTACTCGATTCTCTACCCTTTTTTTAAACTCCACTGTAAAATCATAACCAAGCAGTTTGGTGATCCATTTTTGCTGAAAGGGAGTACCAACCTTCTACTCTAATAAGAATTTCAAGCTTTGTTGGTCAGTTTTGACCACAAAAAATTGGCCTAGCAGATATGGTCTCCACTTCTTAATAGCAGTCACCAAAGCAAATAGCTCTTTCTCGTATGTAGACATGAGAAGAGCCCTCCCTTTCAAAGCCTTACTCAAGTAAGCATTAGGTCTACCATTCTGCATCAAGACTGCTCCTATACCCAAACCACTTGCATCACACTCAATTACAAAGGGTTATGCAAAATTTGGTAAAACCAAAACAGGAGCTTCAATCACTGCAGCCTTGAGATTCTGCAAAAGCTTCCTTGGCAACAGCATCCCAATGGAATGCATTTTTCTTCAACATTGCTGTGAAGGGAGCAACAATTGAACCATAGCCTTTTATAAACTTCATGTAGTACCCTGTCAATCCCAAGTAACCTCTCAAAGGTTTGATGTTGGTTGGAAAAGGCCACTCAACCATGGCTTGGATTTTTCCTGGATCAGCCCTTACCCCACTTTCAAAAATAATATGACCCAAATAATCCACCTCTTTACAGCCAAATTTACATTTTGACTTCTTAGCAAATAACTTGTGACTCCGCAAGACTTCTCAAGTCAATTGCAAATGATGTCTGTGGCTGTTTTCATCCTTACTAAAGATAAGAGTGTCATCAAAGAATACCAAGATAAACTTCCTAAGGTAAGGTTGAAAAATATGGTTCATTAGGCTCTAGAAAGTAGAAGGTGCATTTGTTAAACCAAATGGCATAACCAAGAATTCATAATGACTTTCATGAGTTCTAAAGGCAGTCTTATGAATATCTTTTTCAACCACTGATAAGTGCTAGAATATTCATATTTTCAGCCCTTAACTTGCATGTTTTAATCCTTTATTTTTGGTTAATTAAGTCATTTTACTTCCTTTTTGTATTTTCTTTGTTTTATAGGCTTTTGGAAGAAAATAAAGCGTTTCTGGAAAAATTCCAAGCTTAAAGGGCAAATTGGGAAGATCTAGAAGATATGGTTAAGCTTAACCAATCATGGTTAAAGTTTAATCAAATAAAGAAAAGGATTAATTCGGAATTTCTCAATTTGAAATCAAATCGGATTGGATGCAAAATTGGATTTTGAATATATCTCGGTATTTTGGCCATAACTTTCAGCTAAGATATCCGATTGAGGTGATTCAAGCGGCATTGGAAAGATAACTCAAACTTATACAATTCATTGTGAAATATCATTTTCCCAATTCGGAGCGTCGCAAGGCCAAAATCACGCCGCAAGATAGGACCGCAATTCTGGGCGAATCCTATTCCTATTTGGGCTTAGGTTTTCTTTAACCTAATTGGGCTTGGACTTAAATTTCCGAAATTCCTAGGATTACTAGGGCTTCTAGGACTCTCCTAAGCCCTATAAATAGACCTCTAAGCCTCACAATTGAGGGGATCAGACGAAGACGCGCCGGGGGCGCCGTTCTTGGTCGCTTTCCGTGTTTTCTGGGTTTTTGTAGCTTGGAACTCGAATTCTTTTGTAAGTTTTTAATTTTAATGAAGTAATTTAGTTTCTTTATGATTTATTTTGTCATGAAAGGCTAATTCTTCAACTAAGGTTGAAGATGAAGCCTCACCATTGATTAGTTTTATATTTTTATGTTTCGTTCATACAAATCCGTCGTTTAATGTAATGTATGTTCGTTTTAGTTCAATTGTGTGACAAAATTGTGATTGATTGTTGTTTATAAATCGTGAAAATGTTGGATATTCGTTGTGTTTCATCCAACGGATACATCGAATGATTTGATTGAGACTTATATCCATTGTGATTTACGGATACAATGGATGATTTGATCTTAATTGGATATTCGTTGTGATTTGTAATAGAGATGGATTCATCGAATGATTCAATTGGTTTATAAAAAAACAATAGAACATATATATAGGGTTTAATTGTTTGTCGGATGCATGAATGAAAACATAAGAATGTATGCTTTGATTTGGTGAGGTGAATTCTAAAACCTTAGTCGTTTATCTTTTGATTATTTTTATTTTATTTAGTTTATGTTAGTTTATTTTCAAAATCAAAATCATTCGGAACTAAGTTAAGATATAATTGATCTAGATAGAAATTAAATTTCACAAACACAATTCCCTGTGGATCGACCTCGCACTTGCACACACACTATATTGCACACGACTCGTGCGCTTGCGAGTACAATTAAATTTGTACATCAACCACCCTTAACTAGTGATAACCAGAAATCAAATCCAATTTAGAAAAAAAAGTAGCTCCCCACAATTCACCCAATAGTTCATCTACAACAGGAATTGGAAAACAATCTTTAATTGTTACCTTGTTGAGAGCCCTGTAGTCCATGCACATCCTCCAAGTTGCATTAGCTTTTCTAACTAGGATCACTGGAGAAGAAAAAGGGTTGTTCTTGTGCCGAATCACCCCAGACTTCAACAAGTCCTTGACAATCTTCTATATTTCTATTTTCTGATAAAATGGGTAACTGTAAGGCCTGACAGAAACATGTTGCACCCCTTCTTGCAAGTTAATTGCATGATCATGAGCTCTTTTTGGTGGCAATTCAGTAGGTACTTGAAAAATATCCTTAAACTCCTCCGGAATATCATCCCACAAACCAGAATTTTGAACCATCTCTAGAGCAGCTACACTGTGTCCTTCTTAAGTGATCTTCTGTCTCCATCAACTGTAACAGCACTCCCTTATTCCTTTTTTTCAGCCACCTAAATGAGCTTTCATCTTCCAAACTCAAGTTAGGACCCTTCTATAATCCCTTTTAACTACATCTCCTAGTACCCCACTGAAAAACCATGATAAGGTCATCAAAGTTCCACAAAATTGGACCCAACAACCCCAACCATTGAATCCCCAAAACTACATCACAACCAGCTAATGGCAAAATGTACAAATCCACCTGAAACACATTCCCCTGCACCTTAACAGAAAGAGCTTCACACTTGCCTGGGCTTCTGATTTGTTGACCATTAGCTATTCTCACTTTAATCACATCCTTATTTGTGCTTGTTATCCCACTCATTTTGGCCACGTACTCATCCACAAAATTATGAGTGCTACCCGAATCAATGAGAATTATAACCTACTGACCCTTTATAATTCATATCATTCTCATAGTCTTTGGATTATGGGTTCCTATGATGGCATTTAGTGAGATTTCTGGTTCCTGGTCCATAAAAAATTTTCTAGGATCTTCTTCTTCTTTTTTTCACTATTTCTTCAACTGTGATGGAATCTTCCTCAACCTTCTCAATAAGAAACAATTTAGGGACAGCACAAGCATGACCCCTACTCCACTTGGCATCACATGAATAACACAACCCCTTCTTCCTCCTCTCATCCATTTGAGTAGGAGAAATTTTCTTAACAGGCACAAATGCCCTAGGATGCTCATGAGTGGAACCTTTTTACTGGTTATTCCCTCCAAACCGTCCTTGATATTGTCTAGGTTGAGAAAATTGCATTCTATTACCATAAGGATTCCCATTTCTCATAAAAGCAGGATTGTTTTCACCCCCAACACCATGATTTCTATTAGAACCCCACAATGACTTCCATATTTGATGTTATTTGCAGAACACTCCTCCTGAATCTTTGCTAAAGATTAAGCATCATTCAATGTCTTAGGGTTAACCGTTCTAACAGGCAATCTAATATCATCCCTTGATCCTCTCAAAAAGCAGCTTAGTTTATGGAGATCAATAAACCAATGGACTCGATTTGCTAAGACTTCCAACTGAGTCTTATAGTCATCCAACGAACCAGTTTGTTTTAATTTTGATAGAGTCTCCATAGGATCATCATAAGACCCTCTACCAAACCTCACTTGAATAGCTATCAAGAACTCATTCCAACTTAAAAGATTATTAGCACTACGTAAAACTTGAAACCAAGACAAAGCCTTACTTTCCATGTGAAATGCAGTAATGTTTAACCTCAGCTTTCCAAGAATGTCATACAACTAAAAAAATTGTTCTGCTCTATAATACCAAGCATATGGATCTTCTCCATTAAAACAAGGGAATTCCAACCTTTAAGCCTATAGTGTAAATTCCCTCACTAAAGCTTGATGACGCTCCTCTTGATTGCCTTCCCCACTGAGCTGGATGAACACGAGCATCATCAAAATTCTCCTTAGTCTGATGCATCGCACCCTTTTGTTTACACATGCTAGCTATCTCCCCCCTCATGTCAACCCTCATGTCATTCATCTCCTGCCTGAGATTGGCAGCCAAAGTGGTAAGAGCAATTTGAATTTCTAACATTTGATCATTCTGTGGATCTTCTACCATTGTAGACCTCGTTCTCATGAAGAAAGAAAGAAAACAAAAAAAAAAACTCAATGGATCAAAGGCTTTGATACCACTTGTTACAGTCCTGATGATGAATGCACTATAAATGAGCTTTAACAAGAAGGAAAAATGTAAAAGGAATGGAAAAGAGAGAATGGAAGAATCTTTATTGAACAAGCAATTTCGAGGATTGCTTAATCTCTATGAACATTTCAAGGATGCTCTACCTCCAAGTTCATAATGAACTTTACAACAAACAAAAGCTAACTAATTACAAGATGAACTCTAACTTTATACTACAGCTTCCCTCCAATTCTCTTAATTGCTAACAAACTAAACAGAACTAACTACCACAACAGACTAACTGCCAAGTAGTTGCTGCATCTCTTCCATTTCCCCACGTGCCTTCTCAATCACCTGCCAGCTGTCATTCAATGCCTTGAATGCATATCAACTGCCACCTCGGCCCTCATGTACAACCTATTACAGTGGGCTACTCCACGATGGGTTTGGTGGGTGGCTTGGCCATGCTTATGTTGGACATGGGCTCCCGACTTGTTCTCGGGCACACATGACTCGGCTTGGCGCTGATAGCTGGACCACGTTCCGTTGAACGTGGAGCTTTGCATGGATGCTGGGAGTATCCCACGTTTATTAGTTGAACATGGGCCTATTTCACTTGCCAAAGGACTATTGTACCCTCGGTGGAAGGTCTTTTATACCCTTGGGCTATGTTGAGCCGGCTATAGCTTGGTCTGGGCCAACTATATCTCGGCCTAGGTCTGTCTTAGGTAGGCCAGCATATTGGATGGGGCCTAGAGGTCAGTTGGGCTTAAAGTGACCTATCCATTACCCAACAGTTACCCCCTAATTTCCTTGTCCGAGTGACTATGGCAATTTCTTGTCTTTTCAAAATGAATCGGCTTGGTCTACCAAGATTTGAAATTTTGGGAAACAAATTTCCAAGGAAAATTTATCTGTTTGAACTTCCTCAGGCAATAATCTTTGAGACCGTTGACATTCCCTAGTGATGGTCGATAGCTTGCATGTCATACCTCGTTTTTTGTGTATTGCCACGTGTCATCAACTTTCTGGTCAAAAGTACGGCGACCACATGTCAGTTTTTGAGGGCATTTAAGATGTTCGCAGGTTCCGAAACAACCCTAGGGTTTGCTTGCACTATCTATTCCATCTTTTCACTCAAGTGCTAAAAGAGGACCCTTATAAAAGGCATCCTTCTTCCTCATTTCTCCATTTCAGGTTCTTTCTTTTACCCTTTCTCCTCTTCTTTTTTCACATTATTTCTCACACAAAATAATATTTAAAAAAAAATAAAGAATATGATAGATAATCTGTTGGAGTGTATATGAAAAAAATGAATAATTAAAGTAAAAAATTGTACTTTTTCGATAGCTACTTTGCCTACTTCTGCTGTTGATGCATTAAAGTGATAGTCTTCTTCAACATCGTTGTAGCCATGAAAAGATATTTTTGATATTTTTGACTTTGGGTAGAATCAATTCTTGGAACTAAGTCTTGGCATTCCAAGAGGAAAAATACGATACGATACACATAGAACCAATATATATATATATATATATATATATATATATATATGAACCAACATCAATGTGTCACAATTTTTCTCAATTTTTCTTTCTATTGAGATCTTTCAGAACCTTTTTAAGATCCCCATCGTTAAACAGTGCAATAAGTTGGCCTTTGGTGTACCGGTAAGACATGATTTATTTCCTTGTATTTGTCATTTCACAAATTCATCTAAAATATAAAATAAAGGAAAAAAAAGAGAAGCAAATACATGAAATTTATCCGCCACTCTTAAGGGCCTTAAGGGGGTAGAGAATTTGACCTCTACTTTATGAGGCATGATTTCTAATCAATTAAACAATTTCTTAAAGACCTTAGGACTACATTTTTATTGTATTGAATTTTATATTATAATCGAGTAACATGTGCTGTATATATGAAGCTTCTAGTCAATAAAGTATACTAAAAAAGTTAGAGAAGTGTCCCAAGGATTAACTCAATCGGCTAAAGACCACGCTTTATAAAATAAAGTTTACTAGTTCGAATCCACATCTTCCCTTTTATACGGACATGTAAACAAAAAATAATAATAATAACAAAAATAACAAAAAAAAAAAAAAAAAAAAAGGAGAATTAACTACATATTTAAAAGAAAAAATCTCAATCAAGGCCTTGTGAGAGAAAAAGGAAATTGTAAGCCAAGTGTATCTAAAAACATAGATTTTATATGTTTATAAATTGTAATTTTTAAAAAATATAATCTTAAACATTTAATTTTTTACAATTTAACTTAAATTTACACTTTTAATGGATAAAATCACAATAAGTAACATACTTTTAAAGCGGCAACTTATAAGGTACTTCAATCATGACGAAGGTTAAAAAAAATAAAACCCATCCATAATTGATAAAAACCCAAACCCCCATATAAAAAGGAAATGAATAATAAGTCCCACACCGACAATGCGCACACAACAAATAATAAATAAAAAAAAAAAAAAACAATCCCTCAACACAAAAGGAAGTTTCTCGATCGTCGCGTTGTTAGCATGCATTAAAGCACCTCAATCCCTTTCCCTCTCTCTTTCCCTTAACTTACACGCCTCACCGTTAAAAAGCGCTTGAAATCCTCTGCACTATTTTCTTCCCTATATAAACCTCTTTTTTTTTTTTTTTCTTATTTATACGCGCAAATCCCAATTTCCCTTCCTCTGAATTCCAGATTCCACGCCTTTTCTCTTCTACACGGTTATCGCATTCCTCTCCATCCACCGCTTCTCTTCTCCTTTACGGCGTCTACGTGGCGGGATCTCACTGCACTCCTTCCTTTCCGTTCCCGTCAATCTAGGCCCTCCGCTTTTCGCTCCTCCCGAGGTCCAATCCTGTATCTCTCTCTCAAACCGCCTCTTTGATTCCCTCAGATCTACTGCATTTCGAACGGTTGCTTATATTACTCTCACTCTCACTAGCTTTGCTTTTCTCGTTGCTCTCAGATCCAAAGATTTTCAATCTCATTCTTTCACGCATTCTTGGTTTTTCGCTGCTAATGGCCGCACTCGCGAAATTCAGTCTCGCTCTGCTTTTGGCGTTCGCCTTGGTTGGATTTTCTGTGTCAGAGCATTCGCCGGAGACCTCACCAAGTCCACCGCCAGAACTCGGCGCCGACTCGCCACCGTCACTTGCTCCTGCTCCACACGTTACTTCCCCGGCGAATTCACCGTCGACTTCGTCTCCTCCGGCACCTCCTCCGTCAGATCTCTCTCCAGGCTCCTCTCCGACGCCGTCACAGTCACCGTTGGCCCCGAAATCGACGCCTCCGGCTCCGGCTCCGGCTCCGGTTCCGGCTCCTTCCGCCCTCAGCGATATCGGTCACGTATCGGCCGACGGCGATGGACAAGGCACGGGCTCGTCCGAGGGAATGAGCGGAGCGAAGAAGGGCGGGATCGCGATCGGAGTGATATTGGCGGCCGGACTGGTGGTAGTGGGAGGCTTCGTGTACAAGAAGCGCCGCGACAACATTCGGCGATCTCAGTACGGATACGCGGCGAGGAGAGAGATTCTTTGAAGAGGCGGCGGTGATACCAAAAAAAAAAAAAAAAAAATTCACGATTAGAGGTTACAAACAAAATTCTTATAATCAATTGGTATTGGTTTATCATTATTGTTATTATCATTTGTAGTAGTTGTTCTCTTTTTATCATTTTTGTACTACCATCTTGCTGATTGGAATTCTTATTCTTCATTCTTGATTCTTTTTGAATGAGATATTGCAGTTAATATTCTATGCTAGTCAATCATATCTTTATTAAATTTGCTTTTTGATTTCTCTTTTGCCGTTTGTTACTCTCTTTTTTACAGTGCTTTAGCTTTTATTTTTCTTTTTCTTTTTTTTGTTGGAGGAGAATTTGGATCGGAATCGTGTATAATTTTGCGTACATTGGAGTTTTTTTTGTTTTTTTTTTAATTGGATCGGGGAGCCACAAAGGCACAAGAGCCAGCTGTGGGATTTGGCGTATTCATTCCCACGAGAGAAGCATGGACTCCGATGCAGAAAAATACTTGCAGCTGTCGTCTCTGTTTTACAATATACTTTTCCTACTATCACGCCATAATTCCCTTGATAAGCAGTTTTTTTCACTATTTGAAGGGTCTAATTTGTCTTTTGATGTCATTTTTAAATATTTTAGGTCAAATTAGACATTTTTATATTTTTTAAAAATTAAACAAAAGGAAAAAAACTAAATACTAAGAAGGTGGTGTTAGTTTAGAAGTCTCATGTCAAAAGGGGTAAGTGTTTTTATCTTTTGATGTTTGAAGTTATCTAATCTTTTTTATCTTTTAGATTACAACTATAATTGTAGGAATGTGATTCATTTATGTCGTGATTTTATGGATTGAAATGATTAATAATGTTCCAAACGTAGGATTCGGCCTAATTAATCAAACTGGATTTTGCTCTGTTCTTCCATTTGTGTTGTAAAGGCTTTATCTTGTTCAATAAAATTAAGAAAAATTACTAAATTGATCCATGGAGATTCGGTTTTTTATAAAGGGAAAATTGTAAAATCAATCTCTATGGTTAGAATGATTTGCTCTATGATGTAAAAATTATTTTAAAGAGTCTTCGAGGGTTGTGTTGTATCCACATGCGCTGCATTTGAACGAGGAGAAATCTCCATATGGTACGGAGTTGGGTTAATTGCATTCGAACATGCAAAGTGCATTGTTCAAATGCAATGATATTTCCATGGTCATTATGCACATGAGTGGTAGATGAAGATCAATGGCCCAAATCTGTCACATATGTCGGTTATGTGAGATTTGGCACGTATTTAATGTTGACTGACGCATCGCATTAGAACGCCATAAAATTGCATTCAAACATAATAAAATCGCATTTAAACGAGATTGCTTAATCACCATAAATTTGTACTTTTAAAACGTAAAAACAAGAAAAAAAAAAAAGAAATGTTGGTTGAGTGGTCTTATTAACGTTTATCTCACATAAAGGATGAGGATTCTTCTTCAAACAAGATTAAAGAATGCCACCAGCCTCTCACTTAAATCCTACATGACCATGATAGAGGCAAAGAGATGGCCTGGACCAATCTCTGATCCCATTTGGCCATTTCTAGTTTTCTTTCTTTCTGCACCAAATTTAAATAGATCTACTATTTTGACCACTAGTTTTGGCATGCCTAGAGAATGTCTTCCAAAAGGGCTATTTTGTTATTTATTTATTTTTCTTTTTTTCTAAAATAAATAATAATAATAATAATAATAATAATAATAATGATAACAAAACAGAAACTAAAAAGCACATACATTTGTCACATTTTCACAAGTCTTTTCGCTTAGCTTTTTCGAGTCTTCTCAAAATGCATGTTTTTAAAACGTAGGTTTACATTGGTCTTGAAAGTCAGAGAACACAAAAAAATGGAATTCAAATTGAGAAACAAAAAATTGCTCTCTCTCACTTTGAGTTCTATGGCAATTGAGAGTCAGAGCACTTTGAGTTTCATGGCAAACGAGTTTTGTTAATGTGGCAGCCTCAAGTGCTCTCCAATTCCTTCCTTTTTTTATTTTTTATGTATTTATTTATTTATTATTATTATTATTATTATTATTATTTCTAAAAACAAAAAAAGAAGCGATGAAACAAGTGTAAACTAACAAGAACAAGAAAAATAACAGAAAACAAATGTTGAGAAGACTCAAGATTTAGCCCCCGTTGAGTAAATGCGAACCAGCTGATTCAGGGAACCTTTTCCCCTTTGTGTGTGTGGGTAGTAACCTTTTTAGCTGTCTACTGCTGACTCACAGATACACCATTGCATGAATTATTCAATAATTGGAAGCCAAGCAATAGTAAACAATAATAATAATAATAATAATATCCAATTATTGGGATATGTGTATGTTTGTAAAAGTAAGCTTAAAAAATTTTCTAAGCCCGTCCATCCCCCTCATTGGAATGTGCGAACCAATGAATGTAGTAGGCATATAGACAATCATTTGAAACCAAAACTTGCAACTCCTTCCACTCCCCTCGTATATTACTTGTGCTATTGTATCACTTCCCTTGAATATTTTGAATGTCTAGCTGATGTTTAGACAATATAGAATATATATATCTCTTTTTAAGGTTAATGTCACAATATCAGAGACATAAACAAGTCCAAAAAAACAGTTTTTCGGGATGGTGACGTGGCACACCTTGAGGTGGTGCTGACAACTTCGTGGATGCTTCAGGCTACACACAGAAAGAACAAACAGGATTAGAGCCCCCGGTGGTGTCCCGGCGGGGGAGCTCCGATGCCTAAGTCAGAAAGTGAGGAAAGAGTGTTTAAGCAACCAAAGTTTTCAGAGCTAGGATTGCACGTACCATTGATAGAAATCGAGACCTGCATTTATAGGCATGGAGCACAATTTGTTCCCCGCATATCTCGGGACTTCTATCCCTGAATATCTGGTTCGCAGTTACTTTGATAAGGGAGGAATCTTGAGACGAAGTGATAAGGTTCTTGTTTTGATTTAGATAACCTTTTGAATTTGAATAACTGCTTATCCCGCTTGTGTAGGGATTGTTTGTAGGTGGATAAACTCTATGCTGTAGAAAACCTTTTTTTTGAATGCGAGATAATGTTTACTGGAACTAGTAAGAATATTCGCATATCTTTAGTTGTAAAATGACAGTTTCACCCTTGGCACTTGACTTATTTGCTTTCGAAGAGTTGCGTCTCAGATCTGGCATCTGATACCTACCTAGGAGTGGTCTCGGACTTGTGTCCGAGACCTCCTCGGTTTACGAAGCTTGCTCGAGGAAAGCTTGTCCGAGGCCTTGTCGGGTATTCAGTTTAGCTTAGGTTGGGTTTGGGGCCCGTTGGGCTTTAACTGCGGATCCATGGCCCAACAGTTACCCTCTAATTTCTTGATCTGAAAGATTATAGAAATTTTTGTCTATAAATGGATCAGCGTCTTTCCGTGAGATTAAGGAATTAATCTCCCAATCGGCATCGAAGGACAATAATGAGAAGGGGTCCCCAGAAGGGAATTTCGGCCATTCAAGTGGGACCAAAGTGATGAGTGGAGACAACCATCCATATATGCCATGAACAACCAACTTGGATTTTCCTCGATATGTGGGAGATGATCCTACGGTTTAGTTGGATCGGGTGACGCAGTATTTTGACTACCAGTAGACCCCCGATGATCAAAGAGTAAGATTGGCGGCCTTTCACTTAGAAGGGGAAGCTAACTAATGGTGGCAATGGATGAAGAAGGTGTATAGGGAGGAGAACCTTGCCAATCACTCGGGAAGTATTTGAGAAGGAGCTAATTGTCTGTTTCGGGCCTACTGAAATAGAAGATTATGATGAAGCGCTGTCAAGAATCCAGCAACATGGCACGTTGAGTGAATATCAATGAGAGTTTGAACGATTTGCAAACCGTGTAAGTGGATGGCCTCAAAAGGCACTTGTGGGAACCTTTCTTGGAGGAGTGAAGGAAGAGATTAGGGCGGGAATGAGGATGTTCAAGCCGTGCACTCTTCGAGATGCAATTGAATTAGCCCGTATGAGTGATGAGACGGTCAACAAACAAATAAGAAATCAACCGCCTGAAAATCCACGACAGTCCAATGTCTCCAAGCCAGAGAAAACACTGCACAACTCTACTATGGCCACTAATGCACGTGTAACACCATCAGGTCCAGCCAAGAGACTTTCTTGGGAAGAAATGCAAAAATGAAGGGAAAAGGGTCTTTGTTTTAACTGTAATGAAAAATTTGTTCCAAGCCATAGATGTCAAGTCTCTCAAGCGTTTTTTATTGAAGCATACATACCGAAATCAGGATTGAAAGACCATGATAAGTTGAGCGACAACAAGAGACTATTAATTTCTCTTTAGCATCAACCTTGCAGACAAGGTTCCCCTTCAAAGGGGGGGGGGGGGGGGGGGGGGGGTGCAAATGATGGAGAACCAATGCCATATAGGTCTTACATGGCAACATGGCAATTGAGGTTTGAGAAGTAAGGGACTTGTCTACTTGTTCTTTTGGGACAATGAGAAAGGTTTACTAGTACAATAAAGAGTCTATATTCCAAGTAGAAGTCTGAGTCCTAATTTATGTTGGAGTCATTTATTAATTAGTCTTTCTAGTCCTTCTTTTACTTGGATTCCTTATCTTATAAATAGGGGATCATATGTGTAGTTTATTTTCATCAAAAAAGTAATAAACATTGTGGTTTTCCATCATCCCTAATTGGAGTTTGTGGTCTCTCCTACCCGAAAGGAGTCATTATTATCAATATAATTCTATTATTAGTTGTGGGGTTCCATCAAACCTTTTTTATTGTCTACTGCTGACTCACAGATACAACATTGCATGAATTATTCAATAATTCGAAGCCAAGCAATAATAATAATAATATCCAATTGTTGGGATATGTGTATGTTTGTGAAAGTAAGCTTCAAAAATTTTCTTTTTACGCAGCGGATTAAAATGATCCCTAAGACCTATCATCAAGATAAACATGTTTAAATCTAAAGCAAACGTATAAGTTATAGTTACTTACAGGGATGGATCCAAAAAGTTTGATGAGGGATCGAGGTATAAATTCAAAATGCATAAAAGTAAAGTATAAAAACAAAATTATTTTCAATTCAGTTTTAACAAAAAGATAAACATACGAAGAAAAAAATACATAGATAGTTTCATAATACATTTCAAATTTCAGCTCAAACGCCTATCAAAATGGAACTCGTTGTGTTTGCTTATCCCGGAAATCATCTATGATTGAATCTATACTAAGTGTCGCAGCAATTTCTTTTTCGATGTACAACATTAGAGAATCCATCATAAACTTATCTTCAATTTTGTTGCGAAGCCTAGTTTTGATGATATTCATGGCTGAAAATGCTTGTTTTGTAGTTGCGGTAGAAACGGATAGAGTAAGCAGAAGTACAACAACTCGAAAAACAAGTTGATAGATAGTTGATTTTCCGGTTCTAACCAACCATTGGCACAATTCATAAATATTTAACAATCCTTGGAAACTTAAATCTTGAACTACATTATGCTCATAATGGTGAAGTTATATTTCCAACTATTCTTTTTCAAGATCAGTAAAGTCTTGCAGATAAAACTTATTTACCAACTGACAAATATTATCAATTCTAAAAGACTCACGCATAGCTCGAGGATAAAGAGTCGAGCCGAGAATAAGCAACTCCACTGCATGCTCACTAAACCGGCGATTTAATTCTTGCAATTGAGAATCTATTCTAGCACAAAAAATATCCACACAATAATGATGCTCCATTGTATAGTCAGCTTGTTGATGGCGAGCTCGACCTCTTCTCTCAACGTAACGGGCATTCAGATCTGGAACATCTATGTTGCGTTTATTGCAAAACGACTTCACTTTGGTAAGTAAAACTTCCCATTTACCATCTCTATATCATTGGATACACCTTTTAGTGGATGAAATAAGATGCATAGCACTTAAAATGTCTTGAGATTTGGATTGCAATGCTTGACATAGATGATCGGTGATCTGCATAGTTTCTTTCATGACATGTAAGATGAATACAAATTCAAATGAAGTCATTACCTGATGAACTAAATCAGCTTCTACTCGTTGGGAAGAAGTAGTTCTCACATCAATGATTTTAACAATAACTCACAAGCTGGACTAAAAATTTGGTCAAGTTAGAAACTAATCTCAAGTGAGAACTCCAACGCGTATCTCATGCTCGCTGTAGTGTACTAATTTGATTATGTCCCCTTCCACTCTGAATCTTATCAATTGCAATCATGTAAGCATTTTCAGCAGCTTGGGCGACCTACAATTCTTCATACCGATTGCATGAGGCACAAACAAAATTAACGGAATTCAAATTGATAAAAAATTGATGAACAGAAATGAATTCTTTTGATGCCGCCACTAATGCCAATTGCAAACGATGTGCGAAACAATGAATGTACTAGGTATATGGACAATCATTTGAAACCAAAGCTTGCAACCCATTCCACCCCCCTCGTATATTACTTGTGATATTGTATCCCTACCCTCGAATATTTTGAATGTCTAGCTAATGTTTAGACAATACAGAATATATACATCTTTTTTAAGGTTAATGTCGCAGTATCAAAGACATGAACAAGTCCAAAAAAGGTTTTCACATAAAGCCATTCTTGTCAACAAATCTTAAAACTATAGCCATTTGCTCCTTCATTGATTCATCACGAGCTTCATTAGCAATTAGATAAAACTTTGCATCACCAATTTCATCACGAATTACTTCCTTCACTTTGGTTGAAAAAACATGTTAAATTTGTTTTTGTATCGTTGGTGATGTGAAAGTGGCATTTTTGGGAGCTTTAGCGATCACTTCAGCAAGTTGTTCATTATATGAAATCGTCAAACCCAATATCTCAAGAAGATTTCCATGGTTTGTTGAACTCACACTTTTATCCCGACCTCTAAAAGCAACACCTTGAAATGCAAGTACTCAAACAGCATCAATTGAGAGCCTGTTTAGGATTGCGTTTGAGAAATAGAACTTTTAAGTCAAAAAAAGCTTTTGGGCAAAAGCTTCATTTGTAAGCTTTTACCAAAAGTGCGTTTTGACCATTTTTAGGCTTTTTGGACCCTTAAAAACGCTTTTAATTTTTTTACCAAATGAGTATTTTTTTCTTCAAACGGATTTTTGGAAAGTTAAAAGTACTTTTAGGCCTCTCAAACGCAATCCCAAACAGGCCCTGAGGCTTTCAACTGCGGTCGATTGTTTGCAATTTGTTCAAAAGTGAGCTTTTCTAACACATTCTGTATATATTGAGATTGGTTCCTCAAATCTTCATATGACCTCTCAGCAACTTTGTGAAATGAATTAGGATATTTCCTTATATGATTGTGAAAAACACAATCTTTTCTATTTCTAATCTTCTTCCAATTACTGAATCCATCTACAGTGATTACACGTTAGGTAAAATGCCCAGATGGCCTATTAAAGAGAAAGCAGGGTAGACAAAAGGCGGCATCTTTCTCACGTGAATATTCAAGCCATGAAGGAAATAGATTGCACCATGAAAGTTGAAAGCTACGAAGATGACTTTGCTTTTTAGATTTCAGATAGGGTCGGTACAAATAAGCTTTAATGTAAGCTTTTTAAATTTCATCTCGGTGATTAACATTATATTCCCATATTTGACAACGTAATCCAGGATCAAACTCCAATGAACTAATATTAAATTCATTCCCATCAAATCTTCGAAGTCTTTTAGAAGAATTTTCAAAAATTAGGATATCAGAAGCTGGCGATGATGTATCATCAACATTGACATTTCAAGTTTGTGCATTTGAAGTTTGTGTAATTGAACTTTGTGCATTTTTTGGTCTGAAAAAATCAAGTATTGTATTTGATTTCTCCATCATCCACAATCAAAATGAGGAGAAAGCATAAAATTCCAAAAACAACTTCCACAAAAATGCTTTTGAAAAAACACCCATCAAACATGTCTGCCAAAATATGAAACATATTAATTCCCCAAAACAAAAGCTTAATATATACATATGCTATTATGCTGATAATGATATGCATATGTGTATGTGTATGTATATATATTCACACACACCGAGCATGCACAACAAACAGGTATTTATGTATTAATGTATGTTTAATTAACGTTAATTGTGCATAAGAAAACTCACAAATTTCATGGAGATGAACAAGAACAAAATTTGTCCTGCAAATACTTGGAAACTCTTACAGTAAGAAACTTCACTTAAAAAGATCATGTTCTATGTTCATCAAAGTAAAGAAAACCCATTAGTTATAAAAACCAGTGCATTTGCACCATTGTGTATGCTTAAATATACATAAAACAGTAAAACACATATACAAAAAGAAAACCCATCAAAATTCTCATAGGGCCATACCAAATCAAGACTTCGGACCCAATCCACTGAGAAAGCATAAAATTCCATACGGCCATACCAAATCAACGGTTATACCATTATACCAATTTACCAAATAACAAAAAAACTTCCACAAAAATGCTTTAGAAAGAAAACCCATAAAAATTCCCACAACATGGCTATACCAAATCAAGACCCAGAAATCCCCACTGAAAAAAGATCCAAGATTTACATTATTACATACATACATAAAGAAAATAACAACAACAAAACATAGAAATCCCCAAAATCCCATGTACTAAGAATCCTAACTTTCGAACCCAAGTCACCCAACCCAAAGTCTCACAATTCAAAAATCCTCACAATTTCTTGCTTATAATCCCAAGAATATAATGAAACTTACAAGAAAAGGATAAGAATTTTACCTCCCACAGCAGCCGGAACCCGGAATGGCAGAATCCCACTTTTTTTTCTTCTTCTAACCAGCCAACACTCAGCAACTCTCTCTCTGAATTCGAAACTCTCTCTCTCAATCTCTGCATCTCACTCTGTCACTGTCGATCTCTCTCTCTGACTCTCTCTCGGTGGTGTCAGGTGTGCTGTGCATGAAGCTGTGAAGGAAAGAGGAGGAAGAGAAGGGGGTATCCGGGACTATGAGCGTGAGATATAAGGAAGTCAAGAAGTAGACCTAAAAAAAATTTTTTGGGGGGACCAGTCTATTATTATTTTTTTTTGGGGGGGAGGGGGGAGGACCATTAATTTTTTACAGCCTAAATTTTGTTTTTTTTTTTTTGGGAAGAGGGGGGACCTCGCCGGTCCCCCCCTCCTTCGTCTCTGGTTACTTACATGTAGATTCGGCCTCTCCTAGGCATGAGATCGTAGAAGTATCCATTGATTCTTCTGTCAGTGTTGGATTGAGTAATTGAAGTTCTAACATCCATACTCATTTTGCCTTCATTGCATTCTTTGTGAACTTTAAGAACATCTTTATGTTCTTCATCATATTCACGAAGCATTTCTTGAACACTTGATCATAGATCAAGAATATCAAGATCTTCCATCAGTTGGTGTGAAGATCTCTCCATAGGATATTCTCTTTGATGACTGAAGATGACTGTGAATGTAGGCTCACAAAGTTTTCTCAAGAACAAGAGCATAACCTGTTAAGGCTCATCTTATATCTGGTATTGCATGACCTCTGCTTGAATATAAGGTAAAAGGATAAGTTAGTTATAAATGAAATGGTGACCAGTATGCTCTGCATCTATCATACAACCATTATCATTATTATTTTTCAGGATTTAATAAACCAACAATCCTTTTATATTAGGTGAAACTTCACTTTAGACGTTTGAATTACCGCGCGTTTTGATAAAACTCCCCAAACTTCAAAACCTCTCAATTTGAACCCCTGAACTTTCAATTGCAGTAAATTTGAACCCCTCCATCAAATTTAGTTGTTACCTTCTAACGGCAATACCTAAAAAGACCAATATATCCATGACTTTCGTTTTTTTAACTTTATTTTTATTTTGTAATTTAGAATTTTATAAATAAAATAAAATAAAAAATAATAATAATAAAAAAGTCAGAGGTATAAACGTTAGTATCTCACTTTTAACTTTTTAGATCTGACGGAGTGGGTTAAATTGATTACAATTAAAAGTTCAATGGTTCAAATTGAGAGGTTTTGAAGTTTGGGAGGTCTTGTCAAAATGCGCGGCAATTCAGGAGTATAAAGTGAAGTTTCCAAAAGAAGAAAGAAAGAAAGAAAAAAAAAAAAACTACAATACCTCCTCCTTTTTGGTATGTTGTGTTCACCATCACAGTAAATGACCTACTTCCTCTTGTTCAGCAGGACGAGTTTCACTCTACTGGATTTGGTTCCACTATCTTTCTCTGATGAAGTTTCCGTACGAAGGTGTTCTGCAGAACGAGTTCAACAACCTCGTGAAGTGCTCCACGCTCCATGCTCGTGCAAAAGGAGCTTTTATGCTACTATGTTTCTGGCCTCCATAAACAGAGCAAAACAGAGCCATGAAGAAATGAAAGATGGGAAAGAGAAAAGGGAGTAATTTGTATGTTCTAACGTGTTAAGTTTGCCGCTTGTTTTTTAATTAACCCAGGTGGCATGCCGTTGCCGCATACGCCGAAGGGGGAGATAGAGTAAAAGATAACATCAAGAAGAATCTTTTTTTTTTTTTTTTTTTTTTTATAAACATCAAGAAGAATATGAATGCAGATAGAATTAGTATTTTCGACTGACTTGGGAATTAATAGTAGTTGTAGTCGGACATGCTTCTTCATATGGCTACTATAAAAGAACACCCAGCCTGCTTCATTAAACAAATCACAACCATCGTCTCTTCTCTTGCAGATCGTCTCTTCGGGCTTCATTCTCGCGCCTATGGTACGTCACCCACAATCTAATTCTTCTATTAGGTTTCTAATACTCCAAAGCTCCATAGTTAGTTTATGTGTGTGGCCCTCCCATAATTCTAATTCTTAATTTCGTAGGTTAAGTCGATCCATCGGCAAATTATTTCATGGAGAGAGGGAGCCTAGTAGTACCAGTCGGATTTCGTTTTTTTTCCGACGGATAAAGAACTTCTTGTTGACTTTCTTTAAAAGAAAGTCAGGGGAGAGCCGCTACCTCATGATTGGGTGGTTGACTGTGACCTCTATGGCGACAAGGAGCCATGGATGATTTTTTATAAGACTTTGAAACAGCTTTTTTCGTCTTCAAGAAGCTGAAAAAGAAAAGCAAATCAAGGATGCAGAGAGTAGTTGGGTTAGGCACTTGGAAAATAGAACACACCGAAGCAATTCATGATGGTGAAAATAAACTTATTAGGTTTAAAAAATCGTTTGTCTTCGAATAGAAGAAGAACAAGGCCAAAGGTGTTGGTAATGGACACTGGATCATGCATGAGTTTTCTCTTCGAGACTATTCACACCATGAAGATGTAAGTATTTCAGCTCCTTCATCCATCTTTATTTGTTTTCTTGAAGCTTCCTTGTATTTGATTTATGTTTTATTATTATTATTATTATTATTTTGGTTTTTCACAACTGAATAACGTTAATTACCCTGTTCATGCATGTTAGTTTACGTATCACATAATTCTTTTAGAGTTTTAATATATCGGAGCAACTTGATTAATTAGTATGGTTATTTTGAAACTGAAAATTGAAATAAATTACTATAAATTCATTAATGTTTTATGTTATTGTACTCGCACAACATATCTTTTAAAAATATATATCATATCAACTAATTGACTTGTATGATCACTTTGAATCTTTTAATTAAAATATACAACACAAATCCATGAAGGTTTAATGTTTTTGTATTCATATCTTTTAATATTCTGACAACTAAAGTTATATCTATCTTTTTTCTTATTGTTTTTGGGTGTTTTGCAGTTTGACAAGTACGTTATTTGTAGAATCAGAAATAAAGACATGGATAACATGAAATATCCTGTACAAAGCTTCCAACATGACAGTCAACAAGTTCAAAATCACGAGATCCAAATCTTGAATGCAAGAAATATGAACCCCGAAGCATCTTCAGCAACGCAATCACAATTTAATGCATGTTATCAAACACCTGCATGTGATGAACTGGATTCGGGTAATGCACAATTTGTTTCAGGAGGCGAGATGCCCCAAGATTTGCACAAACATAATAGTCAACAAGTTCAAAATCACGAGATCCAAATCTTGAATGCAAGAAAGATGAACCTCGAAGCATCTTCAGCAACACAATCACAGTTTAATGCATGTTATCAAACATCTGCATGTGATGAACTGGATCCTGTAAAGACAAGCCTCATGGGTAATGCGCAATTTGTTTCGGGAGGCGAGATGCTCCAATATTCAGCTCCGGCAACATCAAAACCATTATTTCCGGTGTATGAACTAGCTCCGACAACATCGGAACTACTATTTCCGGTGTATGAAATAGAGAATCGAGGTTTCCTCAATGCAGTATTTGATTCAAATTATTTCTATGATTAATCGACCCACTACATGTACGTACTTACGTGGTGCAATGGTACGCGCCATTCAATCAACATTTGAAGAACTGCCAAAAGAAAATGGCAAATATTATGCTTTTTACGTTCTAATTTCATTTAATCATTTTTTTTATTGTTTTATTGGTTGATTCTGGAATCATCCGACTTTTTTTTTTTGTTACATTGTAATTTCATTTGTTCCTTTTATTAAAATTTTCTTTTATTGATTTGTTATTTTACTAATTATTAGAATATGCTGATAATTTCAATACAATATTTCAATTTCTTTTGAATTGAAATGATCATGCATAGTTCTAATATATATCCAAATTTTAGCACCATCACTCTTTACCGGTTTTTTTTTTTTGACACAAATTTTTTTCAAACTGGTTTAGGAGAAATTTCCTTCAACCTACTCTAATAAATGACAAGTGTCATTCAACATGTTTAAATTTCTCAAAAATTAATGTTTGGGTTCATAAATTAATGAAATGACAATAAATGACTCTTAAAATATTAAAAAAAAAAAAACATGTGAGATATGACACTTGGCACTTATTAGATTAAGTTGGACGAAATTTTCCTCACATCATTTTTAAGGAAATTTCTGTCCTTCTTGAAATACCCGCATCCAAAAATAAAAGCAAAAAAATATTTAAAAATATAGCTCTCATGTAAATCCCAAGTTATTCGATTTAATTAATGAGATACTTGCAGAAAAATAATGATAACCTAATGGGTTAATTTCCTTATTTCTCCAAACTTCTTTCACTCAACATGGAATTTCCTTTGGCTTCCCATGATTTTTTTCTATCATTTATTGGTTAGTGCTAATATGACTTGAGTGCCTTCTCTTAGGTCACAATCATTCTATGGCTTTATTTTCTAATTAAATTTGGGTCATTTATTTATTGTATAAACATATAGTTTAATATTGTTGGGAACGTAGCTCAATTGGTAGAGCCTCTATCAATGCTTGGATAGAAGGAATGGGGATCGATACCTCACATTTCCATATCTTTTTTTTTATTATTAAATATTAGCGCGAAAAAATTCAATTCCTTTTTAAACACTAAAAATTTTGAAACTTTTAAGACAATTAATAATTTAACAATCACGTATGTATGATACTAGAAAGTTTGAACATGAAGAAGTCTCTCACCAACCGTTTATTTCTGAATCAACGGGTTATATACCCTCAGGATGCAGGAAGGTATGCCTCTTTGTGATCATCTTGATGAATTTAATAAAATTCTTATGGATTTGAAAAATATTGATATTAAAGTTGATGATAAGGATCAAGCCCTGATTTTGTTATGTTCACTACCTGAGTTATTTGATAATTTCATTAATTCAATGTTGTACGGTAGAGATACTATCTCCTTAGTTGATGTTAAATCTGCTTTGAATTCTATGGAGTTGAGGACAAGATTGAATGGGAAAGGTAGTGGCAATTAGGCTGAGGGTTTATTTGTTAGGAGTCGTTCAGAAAATTCCTCTAATTTTAGAGGTCGATCCAGTGAGAGAGACTCAGATAAAAGAGGCCAATCGCAGTCCAACTCAAAGAACAGAGTTAAGTGTTACTATTGGAAAAAATATGGGCATTATAAATCCGAGTGTCCGAAGTTGAGAAATAAAGAGGAAGTTGATAAGGCAAGCTCCTCTTATGTGACTGGTGTTGTCAAAGAAAATTATGAGGATGTAGAATTTGCTCTTACAGTTTCCTTTTTTGACAATCATTTTTACGACAAGTGGGTCCTTGATACTGCATGTACTTTTCATGTGTCCCCTAAAAGGGATTGGTTTACTGCCTACGAGTCAATCAATGGTGGTTCAGTCATGATGGGAAACAATGTTGCTTGCAAGATTGTTGGTATTGGTGCAGTCAAAATAAGGATGCATGACGAGGCTTTTAAAAAATGGAGTGCTTGCCTAGAAAGCGTCCACATTCTAAAAGGGAGGCGCTTGCCTAGGAAGCGCCCCCTTTTAAAAAGGGGGGCACTTTGTTTCAAACGTCCCCTTTTCGATGCGCTTTTTAGTAAAAAAAGGTCTCAAACTTAAATTCTAGTCGCCATAAAAACCGACGTGTCTCAAGTGCCTCTAATTAAGCGTTGTAAAATCAATAGACGTTTTTTTTGGCCAAAAATGCCCCAAATAACCATGTCACTAAACCTTATTTTTTTTGTGGTGAACCCAGAAGCACGTGTTCATACAAGGTGTACAACTATATGGGACCACCCCACTAGGAAGTATAACACGTGTCCTATTGCCCCGTTATCACAGCTCACAACCTATATTATTGAGGGACCTATTATGCATGCTATTTGTTTTTTAAAATTAGTTTTCCCATTTCGTCTCTTCTTTTTCCCCCCTTTTAGATTCTATTTAAACAAATATAGTAATTTATGTTACCGAAATAGAAATTAAAGCTTATGTTGAATTGTCAAACTTCACGGTCTCTATTTTCCAAAAAACGACGAATTAGTGGTCATCAAAGAGAAAATAACAGGCTTAATTTATTATATGGTCGTTATTATAATCCATAAGCTGCAAAAAATATTGATGAAAAAACAACAATGGAGGGCCAATCTTCTTCCAGACCTATAAAATTGGTTCCTCTCGAGACTTGTCTCAAATTATGTATTGGGTCCATTTGGTTAGCTTTTGAGCCAACTAGGTCCTTTGATGGCCTCTTTAAAAGCATGAGATGGCAAACAACGTCTTGCTTACGTCAGATTCGGTAGGGCTTTGTCGCTTTTAGGGAGAACTCACTTGGATTGAAATGTCCACTTTACACCTCTATATAAAGGCCAATAGTCTCGGAGAACACTACTTGTTAGGGCCACCTTTCTCAGTGAACTCTCTCTCAACAAAAATTTGTTCATCAAGAAAGTAGTCCAGAAGTCGACATGAGTTGTTTCAATTATTGAACCACCTGAAGTCCAACGACTCAACAGTGTTGCTGAACATGCTTAGGGAGGTCGAGACGGCTAACCACCACCACCTACTTCAGCTCAACGTCGTCTCCGCCTTGGACCACGTTATACAGTATGCCAATAACTATCATTGTGCTGAAGTCAAAGCTCAGCTGTTGACTTAGTCGATACAGACGCTCAATAGTTTGCGCCGTCCATGCCACCACAATGCCTTTGAAGCCGTGAAAAATGCTGGCCTAAAGCCGAAACTCATCGCCTTACTCACCTAACCAAATGAGATGGTACGTACGTAATTGTATTATTATTTTTGAATGGTATATGGTTATATTTGCTCTTTGTCTCCATGCGGGTTAATGAAGTAGCTACAATTTGTCTTGAAATCATTTATGCTAGCACTAATATTTGTGAAGAAAATGATTTCCGCTCAGCTCAAGACATTAATTTTGCTATTTCATTGCTAGAGAGTAACAATGAAAACATTGCAGTATTGGGTGCAACTGTGATCACAGGCTCTTGTTAGTCCATTGAAGAGAGTAATAGTCTCTCTCCACACACAAAACACAATTTTTTTTATATGTTTGGGCATCTACCGGAGATTCATGGAAGTAAATATTGAAAGCTTCTCATGAGAATATTGAAAATATGACATTGTTAGATTTATTTATTCATGCTATAGAGAAAGAACAGATTTATTATTGATCTATTCTAACAATTAGTATCAAAACCTCTATTTCTTATGGCTGTAATAAATCTTATTTTAGACTGATATTTTTTTATCTGAAAAATATTGTGAACAAACGAGATTTGGTTTCGAGTCGAGGCGGTAGTGGATCTAAATTTATTGCCGCCACCACTGCTATGGGTAATCTGAGCGTACCATCCACATCTCGCACTGCCGCCGTGCAACGTCGTTGGTAGCGTTTTCTAGTTTGTGGTTCTATTTTTTCTTTCGTTGTGATTTGGCTTTTAACGTGTAGAAGATGGTGGTTAATTTGTTTGGCGTGTTGAGATTGCAGCCTGTTTTAAAATAATATGTATATTATTTTTTGAACATGGCATGGTTTAGACAAATCAATTTTTCTTAACAATGTGTCAAATGCTATACGGTTTGGGGTTCTTTTTTTTTTTTTAACATTCTACACGGTTTTTTGCTTCTACACTATGAGTCTCATTTTTAATCCTTTTTTTTGGGGGGTGAGGGGGTGTTTGCTTTGTGTATTCAATTAAAAGGTTTTTTCTTTTTTTGTGAAAACATATATTTTGCCCTTCATGTATGTTTGTTTCATACGAAGCATAAGGACTTAATTTTTTTATTAAAAAAAAAAAAAAAAAGGTTAAAGATGGACATGAAATAGAGCTGTGTGAACTTCAACAATGTGTGCATATGTGATGGAGTGATGAGATTTTTGCATTGACATTAATTTACCTATTTATCAAACAAAGTAGTTAAAGATTATATCTATGTGAACTTATCCTAGATTCATGTCATTTTATTTCCAACTATGAGTTTTTAATATTTTTTTATAAACCTGGATTTATTGGATATGAGGATTTTGGCGTAAAGGAGATTCGTCTCGATTGCGGTATTTATTTTGAGATTGATAAGTTTTTTGTGCAATATTTATTTCAACAATGTGTTTTATTTTTATGAATATACACACTATTTTGTTTTATGTATACATATTGTTTTTATCCCTAAAAAGAGGGCTTTGACAACTCGATTGATATTTATTATAGTCATATGTGATATTTATTTTGATTGAAATATTTTTGTCGAACATAAATTGTTAATGTGTTATACAATATATTTATGTTCAACATAATGATTTAAGCTTTATGATGCATGAATTAACAATTTCCTGTACGCGTGTTAAATGTGGAACATAGAGTCCAAAATTTTTATTTTCTTTGTTTTGGACAATAAGTTTTTTTTATCCAAGTGATTTCCAGTATTATGTATTGAAGATGTTTCATTTTATTAGAGAAGTAAATTACATATATTCTCACAAAACTTTAGTTCCGCCCCATCACTTGATAAAATACAAATGGTTCAACTCTTGTATTCGTGATCGTGACATTTTTGATTTGTAAAAGGACTCACATACGAGGGAATATTGAGTCAATCTAAAAGAAACTCACACGTGAAGGGGGATAATTGTTGTGGATGCACGTGTGAGTGTTGTGTCCACATTGAGAAAAGGAAAAGAAAGGGGGTACATATATTATATTGAAGAAAAAAAAATGTTAATATCGCTTACTTTGTATACACGTATTGTTTTGTATATATTGTTCATCATATTTGTGATTCTGAAATATTTGGTTATAAACAAAAACTAATTTCAAGGCATATGCCTTGAAACTTTGAGTACATGATGCATTATTACCCTTATTGTAACTTAGTGGTGTCGTGAATGTGATGTAATTTGGTGATTGCTACGGATTTGTATTATTTTGGTTGAATATTATTTTTTTTCTTTATTGGTTAAATCTCTAGCTTGTTTAAAAAATAACTTCTGTAAATCTAGAGATTCTTGCAAATATAAAATCCTTATTTAAAGAAACAAAATCCATTTTGCCGATAATATTTAATCATGATTACCAAGTAATTATTCAATTACTTGCCAATCGTGGGACTAATCATGATAAATTATTGAGTTTTTTTGTGGTTGTTCAATATGGATGAAGTTGTACATCAAAATAAATGATTTTGAGTGGTTACGTACTCGCCTATCGTGAAACTAACTATGATAAATTATTGAGTTTTATTGAATATTATTCAAAATAAATAAATAAATATATGTTAGATTATTATTTTGTGAACCGTTATACCAAGGTCCATACTGATAATTACTTTGCCCTATCAGTAAATTATTATTTGGTAGGATGCTTGGGACGATGAAAAAAATGGTTAAATACTTTGCACTTGGTTACCCAGTCTAGTCCTTTCGATAGCGGGTCATTTTAAGTCTTAGTATTTACTTATTTTGCTTTATTATGCGTAGCAGTCCATTTTATATTTGCAGACTCTAGCATAGAATTCTGACAAAATTAGTGCATAAGAGTTCGTTGCGTACTATGAACTCTGGCATGGAGTTGAGATAAAAATAATGCGTAACAGTCAATTGTGTGCTATAGACTCTAACATGAATGTGAGATAAAAAAAAAAAATAAATAAATAAATAAAAAATAGTGCATAAGAACTCATTCTATGTTACAAACTCTAGCATAAATTTGACATAAAAAAATAGTACGTAAGAGTTCATTATGTGTTAGAGACTCTAGCATGAATTTGAGATGAAAATAATGTAGAAGAGTGCAATGTGTATTGCGAACTCTAGCATGTGTTTAAGATAAAAATCTTACTATTTAATGAATGAGGATATTTATGAGCGCATGTTTTTTTTATTATTATTATTATATGCATCATAAATTTATTGTAGCATCCTCAATCTTGACGATCCTGGCATATGTCTCCTAGAAAGACACATATTATGAAATGTGATACCTTTTGAGTCTCAATAGCCCCCAAGCAATCCCATTTGCATTAGCTATAATGTGCACTCAAGTATGTACACAACGACATATGATTATATTGTTGGTGTACTTAAAAAATACTTAAATTATTGGAAAGCTGCAAATAAAATACTAAGGTATTTGCGGGGTGCTAGGACTTTGTGCTAATGTATCGGTAATCCAACATTCTTAATGTAGTTGGATATTGTGATGCAGATTATTTTGGTTGTCCAGGTTGTGTATTTGTAATGGTGGGAATTTTGTGGAAATGTGTCACGTAAACACTTATAGCTTCCTCAACTATGAAGACATGTGTGAAAAATTCTAAACAGATAAATATCACAATTTTATGCGGAATTAACAGATATATATCAAAACAAACATTCACCAAAATATGAACAATCACACACAAAGATTTTGGTGACGAAGAGGAAACCTTTTAGAAAACGTTCTAAAAGTAAAACCTCTCCGGGGCAGCCAAACCCAGGAAATCACTATCAAAAGATTATCCAGAGATTACAGACACTAGGAACACTTACAACCCTTTGCAAGACCTTGACTCTGTAAGATCGACAAGCCTCCAACTTGTCTCCTCGCTCACAATCTTCTTCAACGTGATTCTCCTTTATCGGACCCTTCCGATAGACTTCAATTAAGCACACGATCAATACTAACAAAAATCCTCTAAGAGGAATCAATTTGGCTCACAACAAAATAATCACTCAAGCACAGCCTCACACGAACTCTCTGGGGGTGAAAATTCGTGTCTCTCTCTTCTATAATGATGTATATATACCCCCGACAAAACCCTAGACCTAACCCACTTAAAAACACGTTTTTGGGCCTAAAACTTACGGGAGGTCCGGACCCGTTAATGGGCGGTCCGGACACGGCTTTGCGGAGCAAGATTTTAGTTTCTGGAAATGAGGTCCGGACCCGGGGAATTGGGGTCCGGACCCGGCCTGTCCAGTCTTCATCAACAGCTCCGATCGATGGGCGTTTGTGGTCCGATTGAGCTGAAATTTTGCAGGGACGTTCATAACACATGAATCTAAATTATGAACGGTGGAGATTGGATTCTGAGCATTCTATATCAGTGTTTGAGCCATGAACAGTAGCATCTGCATTTTGGAACTGAATTAAGCCAACACAAGAACTAACAAACTCCTCCTTTGGCAATTCAGTGACAAAACCAAAATGTCGAGCCAATCCCATCATCTCCCCATATTTACTCCCCCTTTTTGTCACAGAATGACAAAAGGTCTTCATGTTTCCTGAAACACTTCACAAAATACATCAAGGCATATGTGGAACAAGAAGATATAAATAAAACTCATGATAAAAAAAAATGACGTAGAATGCGTGATTATAAAGAAACATCAGCAAAACTCCCCCTCAATGTATGACTCAATTAACAACAGGAAACTGGAAATGCAAAGCATGTTTCTCTCCCTTAAAAGTTAAATGAACACACATGATAACACATCAATGACTCATGTATTGCACAATGAATATCCAAACATGCTCCAAATATGCAAAATATACATGAGACTAGAAATGGCTAGAAACTCATATTGCTTAACCCAAGCCAAGAAAATGTTCCATTCAACCTATGCTTGTGTGGTGTGTGGGTAAGCCATCCAAAGAGAAAAATTTTCAATTTACAAAATGAGGAGAAAGTTTCACCACCATGAGGTTTTGACAAGTATATCAAATCAAAAGTCAAACCTTATCATACTAGGGCCTAGCCACTCTCATCCTATACAATTCTCTTTGTAAAATATTTTGCACAAGTTTGACACAGTGAAATAAATTCCTTTTGGAATATGATCTTTTGATTTTATTTGTTTCACTATTTTGTTTTTTTTTCTCTTTGAGAAAGTGTCCTTAAACTTTTGGTGCTTATCACAACAGAGAAAGCAGGAATTTTTAAGCCCTAGGTTCAACTAGCATATGGTCAATTTGAAAAATATGACTAGTCAAAAACCTCATATGGCTACCTAACAGACCTCACAAATAAAGTGAAACAAAACCTCAATTTAAGCTTAACTGTGCACAAGAGATAAAGCATAGGCAAAAAGTACCACATAAGCTCAGGCTTTAGGTAACCACAAAAACAAGTCCATTGACACAAATTTTCATCTCATGCATATTAAGAACATTCCAAGATGTAAGGAATTAAATTCATAAAAAGCAACATGAGAAATTAATGAACTATCTAGGTGCATAAGACAAAAGAAAGAAAAGAAAGAAAAAAAAAACAACCAAAGTAAAATATTTTTGTCTTTTTGTTATTTTTCACAAAAGAAATGCACACAAACAAAATACAATTTCAAAACAAAATAAAACAAAAATGCAATGAAAAACGAAAAAACAACATGCTCTAGGATATGCAAAGATATGCAAGAAAAACAATCCTAGACATGTGGGTGACTCACCTAACATAAGGTGAGATCATCACCACTCCCCCTCAAGGGGTGAATGGTATCATCCTTCCTAACCCAAACTTGAGAAATCTTAGGTCTAGACTTATGAATTTGCTTAAACTTATCTAGCCTAGATATCACTTCTCTCATCATTATGACCAAACCCTCACTTTCTTTCCTAGAATAAGAATTTTTATTTATATGCACATGAGGTTTCAAATTAAAACAGTGAGGTCGAATGTGACCCACTTTGCCACAGTGATGACATGTAGGGACAAACCTTTGTGAAGGTAATTTCCTAGGAGGATGCACGACTCTAGGTGTAGGGCAAGATGCTTGAGGCTCAATGTAGATTTTCTTACCTTTATTACCTTGAGGAGTCGGAGCAACTACTTGCTTTTCTTCACTTGAAGATTCTTCTACTTTCACTGGTTTAACAAAAACAGTCTTTGAAGTAGAAGCACGGTTAGAAGACAAAGAAGCAGTTTTATCAAATCCTAAGCCAGATCTGTCGCTAGATTGCTTTTGAATATGCAACATTTTATCAAGCTTTTCACTAGAGAATTTACTCAAGTGATTTCTAGATGCAATCAGATCATTTTGAAGGGATTTATTTTTAGCAATTAACACATGATTTTCAGATTTGAGAGTATTGCAAACAACATGTGAATCACTCAAAGATTTCAACAAATTATCCCTTTCAAGCTCAAGATTCTTAAAATCCTTAACGATTTTCAAGTTAGTATTTCTAAGCATAGAAAAGTTTTCCATTAAATTGTTAAAGGAGTTTTGAAGATCATTAACCCTATTTGATTCATTATCAGGGGCAAACTGAACATCTGATTGATTAGAATCATCAGAATCATAAGATGCACCAAAAGCCATATAATTAGGAGTTTCTTCCTCATCAGTGTCACTCAATGTAATATTGAAAGCTTTTTGACCTTTTGGCTTATTACTCTTGAGGTTAGCACAATCCTTTTGCACATGACCATAGCCAGAACACTCATAACATTTTGGACCACGTGGGTCTCTTTCATTTCTACCCTGAGTACTCTCTTTTTGTTTTCCAAATTTCTTGGAAATTCTATGTTCATTCTTAAAATACCTTCTAGCTATCAATGCAAGTTCCTCATCATCTGGTGAATCCTCATCAGATAACTCATCAGAGTTCTTCCTAAGAGTTCTAAGGGCAATATCCTTATTTTTCCTAGGTTGAGGCAAGGAAAACTCATAAGTTTGAAGAGCACCAACTAACTTTTCTATCCTCATGGTATTAAGATCAGTGCATGACTCAATAGCAGTTACCTTCATTCTGAATCTTTCAGGGAGGGATCTCATAACTTTTCTAATAAGCTTAGTGTCAGAAACTTTCTTTCCTAGATTTATCATGGAATTTCTAATTTCACTAAGTTTACCAAAAAATTCATTGAATGTCTCATCCTCTAACATTTTAATATCCTCAAACTGAGAAACTAACATTTGAAGTTTTGAAGCTTTAACAAGATTAGTTCCTTCATACGTAGTTTCTAGGATCTCCCATGCATCCTTGGCACTATCACAATTTGAAATTCTGGAGAACTCAGTTTGTGAAATTGCCAAGCATAGAGCATTCATAGCTTTGTCATTCGCCATACAAGTTTGTTTTTCAACATTAGACCATTCAGCCGTCGGCTTATCTGGAGCTTTAAATCCAGATTCAATGACATGCCAAACGTCTATAGATTTTAAGAAAAATCTCATACGGGATTTCCAATAGCCATAATTTGATCCATCAAAATTAGGCACAGTGTTAAGGGTTTGAGACATCTTAAACAAGAAACAAAGATCACACTCAGGAATTTAATCCTTCACGGAGTGAACCCGCTCTGATACCAATTGAAAAATTCTAAACAGATAAATATCACAATTTTATGCGGAATTAACAGATATATATCAAAACAAACATTCACCAAAATATGAACAATCACACACAAAGATTTTGGTGACGAAGAGGAAACCTTTTAGAAAACGTTCTAAAAGTAAAACCTCTCCGGGGCAGCCAAACCCAGGAAATCACTATCAAAAGATTATCCAGAGATTACAGACACTAGGAACACTTACAACCCTTTGCAAGACCTTGACTCTGTAAGATCGACAAGCCTCCAACTTGTCTCCTCGCTCACAATCTTCTTCAACGTGATTCTCCTTTATCGGACCCTTCCGATAGACTTCAATTAAGCACACGATCAATACTAACAAAAATCCTCTAAGAGGAATCAATTTGGCTCACAACAAAATAATCACTCAAGCACAGCCTCACACGAACTCTCTGGGGGTGAAAATTCGTGCCTCTCTCTTCTATAATGATGTATATATACCCCCGACAAAACCCTAGACCTAACCCACTTAAAAACACGTTTTTAGGCCTAAAACTTACGGGGGGTCCGGACCCGTTAATGGGCGGTCCGGACACGGCTTTGCGGAGCAAGATTTTAGTTTCTGGAAATGAGGTCCGGACCCGGGGAATTGGGGTCCGGACCCGGCCTGTCCAGTCTTCATCAATAGCTCCGATCGATGGGCGTTTGTGGTCCGATTGAGCTGAAATTTTGCAGGGACGTTCATAACACATGAATCTAAATTATGAACGGTGGAGATTGGATTCTGAGCATTCTATATCAGTGTTTGAGCCATGAACAGTAGCATCTACATTTTGGAACTGAATTAAGCCAACACAAGAACTAACAATGTGTATAGGTTATTATGAAGCTACGCGTCAGGATATATGACTGCAAAATTTCATCTCAGGGCTGGGTATTCTAGATGCCATTGTGATGTCGTTAGAGATATTTTGAGTTAATTCGGCAAAATTTTTCTCTCAAAATACTAGGAGCTCCTTGCAATACAAGCATATTGACATAAAATATTTGTTTGTTAGAAAGAAAGTTAGATGAATCTCACGTTTGTATAGTGCATACTCCCATTGAACATATGTTGGTGAACCCACTGGTCAAGGGTTTTGGCTCCTATAGTGTTTCAAGTGCATGCGATTCATATGGGGTTGTTAGAGTCTTTTGTTCTATTAAGTTAGTGGGAGTTATTGCCTTGTGTATATCGTGAATATTTTTGTGTTGCAATATATATTGTTTTGCATTCATTTGTGTTAACTATGGCATTGATGTTGTGATACGAAACATTGTGTGTGAGTCTCGGTAAGACATTGTGTATTAGTTTCAGTGGACTTCATTTGAAAATATAGTGATCACTATTTGTGTTATTTGTGCTTACACTTGCATTCTATTTTCGTTGGTCACGTGATTGTAAGTACTTGTTATATGTCATGCATCCTATCGGTGTATTCTAACTTGTTACTTGCAAACACATTTTGATCAGGTTGTGTGTTTAGAATGCTTGTTTGTGTTTATCTTGTGTTTAAATGACTTATGTTGTCCAAGTGGGAGATTGTTGTATTTATTCCTTTTGAGTGGACTAGCATAGTCATTTGTTTTGTTTTGGACCCATAATGGAATGGGCCAATTTTTTGGACACATGAGAAAGCCATTTACCCTCACCCTATATATAAGTGAAGTTTGTCCATTAGGCTTCACTAGGATTGAGAGTAATAGTCTCTCTCCACACACAAAACACAGTTTTCTTCTATATATTTAAGCATCTACAGGAGATTCGTAGACGTAGATATTAAAAGCTTGTCATGAGAATATTGAAGGTATGACATTGTTAAATTTATTTATACATGCTATGGAGAATGAACAGATTTATTATTGATTTATTCTAACACGAAATGCATTATGTAGGGCGCAGGCTTTGAACTGTCTGAATAGGTTTCTCGAAGAGTCTCCAAGAAAGAGAAAAGCCAGTTTAAGTGCACTAATAGAAATAGTGCAACCGAGGAATGGAGCAATTGATAAAAGTTTGTAAGGGTTAACCGGAAGACAAGTTCAAGAAGTCATTAACATGCATTTTAAGGGGATCTAACGTAGGCAACAACGATGCATCGGCCTGCATGTGCTGGAACTAAAGTTAGCTTGTCAAGCCTATTAGTTTTCTCTGTCGGCCTGAAAACTAATAAGCTGTGTTGTGGACCCTAAAAACATTAATTTGTTTATGTTTTAGTTAACATTTATGTTGGGTTTAAATTATTTATATGTGCGTTGTAGACCCTGAAAACATTAATTTGCTTATGTTTTAGTTAACATTTCTTTCGGGTTTACATTAATATATGTGTGTTTTTGAGTGGTGATGCTTATTATCTACTTCTGCGGAGGGACAGGAGGAGGGGTCGAGAAAGGTCAAATGCCCCCTCTCACCTCCCAAAAATTCTCAATCCATGTAAATAACAGGATGTTTGGTAGACATTTTGATGCTGAGGATGAATTTGTGAGCCACATCTCAAGGAGGTCGATTGATGTACTTGAAGCTAATTATAGGGTGAGTGGTTGAATCTCGCCCACAATTTCCTATACTATGGATTTCGTTGCAATTGTTGCTTACTGTTACCTCAAAATATGCAGGATAATTTGATGAAGATTGCATCGCCAGAGTTGCATTTCAAGGTCCAAGGGGCTTCATCAAGTTTTGTTTCATACAAAGAGGCTAAGGAATGTTGCGGGGGAAAAAGGTACTCAATATTTTGCCCCCTTTGAGTAAATGCGAACCTGATTCAGAGAATAGAGCTTAGGGACAGATCTGTGTGTATTTTCTGTGTTGTTTCTGTTCTATAATTTATTTTATATAAAGAAAATATGCAGCTTTTGATGTAATTACTCATTATACAACCTCCATCCTCTCTGGATTCTTTCTAAGAGAAATGCTATAAACAACATTTTGTTTCACCAAAATCCTATCCAGTTATAGCCAAATTATCCTCTTTTCTAAAAATAAAATTTCCCAATTTAAAATTATCCATTTAAAATAGGAGAAATGTTACATTTACTTTGAAGTATTTATCATTTAATGTGGCATTCAACATCCCCATTGAATTTTGGATGGATTAATATGTATATTTTGCATCAATGGTAACTTTAGTAAGTACTTGGTAGTAAACACTTCAAAGTGCATATAACATTTCTCTTAAAATCTACATGCACTTTCGAGTGTATATTGTCTGATGTGATAGTGAAAATTACCGTTTAATTTTGGATGAATTATCATTAGATTATATTTTTACTATTAAGTCAAATAATGTATATTTCTCAAAACCAAAAACTTAATTACATACTTGAACACAGTTCAAAGAGGAATACCAATTGATAAACACCCACACCCATCCGCGTTTGCAAGACAAGAAATAGCCTGTGTTCAGGGTAGTAGGAAACCACAAGTTTGATAAAGTTTTGCTAATGTAACCTAACTTCCTTTTAATACCACAACACCAGCCGTGCTTATTCAATTAAAGACAACAGGACAAATAATTAAGGAAATAAAACAACAAAGAAAAGCCAAAAAAGAACCAACTAATTGGTCTTGTAACATCCTCACATAATCCTCCTAATGCTAGCTCATTACTCATTTGATATATGGAAGACAAATCTATGCAGCTTGGTCCGTGTTTGGCACTTATCCAGGAAACTAGATTTTTTTACTAAAATGGGAGTATTACACTGCTGTTTTATATATAAGTTGATGAACATATAATTCGTATAGGCAGCTTACATGTAGTTCGCGGAAAGAGAATTCCATATTGTGCTGCTGTTTATCCTGTATTGACGTTGGCTTTTGGGGCAAGGGACTTGTGCAACGATTGAGACAGAGATCTATCTTCGACAGTCTTTTAATTTCAATCCGCCAACCAGAACTGCTCATGCTAGTGCTCTTACTCTTCTGCAGGAGGGTCAACCCAGCGGCCATGATCTTTTATAAGCTGGATCAGGGCATCAGTTGCATGCTCCATTGCAATTCCACGCTTCACCACCGTCTGAAATGCAATCCAACGTTTGTCAAGTTCACCCATTTGTTGGGATTGTGAATCAGAATATCATGAATACAACAAACTATTCCAAAATATGTTTGCAGGTCATATGATAGGTTGCAATTGAGAGTGGTGTGTACCCTAGCTCAATTTTTCTATAGGATGCAAATTTTCTTAAAAAATATTTCAGTTGAATACACGAAAGATTTCATACCTTCCCAACATAAAGGTCAATCTTTCCAGGAGTACCACCAACATATCCAAAATCTGCATCAGCCATCTCCCCCGGTCCATTTACAATGCAACCCATGATTGCAATCTGGCACAGGAAAGAAAGAAAAGAATTTACACCAATGAAAAGAAGTTACATTATACTTCTTGATCACTCAATGCTGGTATTCAACATCTTCTGATGACGGTGCAAAAGTATTAAGTAATTACTGAAACACCAGGCAAGTGTGATGTCTTTTCTCGTATTTCTGCACTTATTTCTTGAAGGTCAAACAAGGTTCTGCCACAGGATGGGCATGAGACGTACTCCTGCAACAATGTTTGGGCATATGATGAAATTGTAAGATATTGTCATTTATTGACCAGAAGTTAAATCCTTTTCTTTCCGACATAGAAAAAGTACCGTCTTTGTATTCCGCATTCTGCAACCTTGTAGCAAATTGAAAGATGTATTCCGGAGGAAATCAAAATCCTTATCTGGGGCTTCTAATAGGACACCATCTCCAAGTCCATCAACAAGAAGGGCTCCAGCATAGGTACCAGCACTAATGACTAAGTCATCCCTGCAAGAAGAAGAAAAGTAAAATAATCAGAAATTACTCATACCCTGCATCTGCCCCAACAAGTGGATTAATTACCTGTGAATCCCATTTGGAAACTGAATATGGTGAATTACAGGTAAGTTCAGAGAATTCTCTGCTTGGTACTCAAATAGCCTGCAACCAATAGTTAAGTTATCATGACAGAAAAGATTTGTACAAAGTTGAGGAGAATCTTGTTAAAAACTGGCAATTAAGTATCCAGTTATATAAAGCAAGACAACTTCTTTAAATATAGTCAAACAGCCACCTAAGGAAAATGCTTCATTGGGACACAGAATAGACATGAGTTGCAAGATATGTTAGAACTTCCTTTCTTTGAAAGAAAAAATGTCTAGAATGTCACTGGAGCCAAACAAATAGGCAGCAGAGAAGGTCTCAATGAAGTTTAGATGAGACTTTGAAGAATGGTTCTATTCTAAAACTAAGGTACTAAAATTTATGGGTCCATGTTTGAGGGAAAACCTCTTGCAATTGGCAAATATATATTTTAACTTGGGGGAAAATACACCTAGCCTCCCTAAAGTATCACCACTTTGGCACTTCTACCTCTAAAGTTTAAAAAATTGACACTCGGACCCCACACGCTACCACTTCATTACACTTAACACCCACTGTTAACATTTTCTGTCAAATTCGACGGAAATTGTATCACGTGCCTTGCATGTGACTTGTTTTGGATATAAACTATCTAAAATGCCCTGATTTTTTTAAAGCTGGTTTATTTGAATTATTTTGAATCGCTTCTTATATAACTCCACGTGGACCCTCTTTTCAAACCACGTGGATGTTTAGGCGTCAAACAAACACTGCATCTTAAAAAACAACAAACACTGCAAGTTAGGAAACAGTGCAGGAATGCAAAGGAGAGCGGTGGCGATTTTTGTTAATCAAGAAACACTGCTTTTGAAATGAAACTATAGAGATATGATTCAGTTGAGGTGTTAAATATCTTATCTTATCTTACCTTCTGTTATTTTAGATATCAGGTCAGAAACTATTTAAAGGGATGGACTCTCTCAAACAGGATTGAACACAAGAATTCTGCTTTTGGTTTGAAAAGTGAGATATCATTTTTGTAGTTCAAAAAACAATCATCTGTTTAGATCCAGCATAACACAACTGTATAACATGTTTCGTTTCAGCCTATAAAGTTTAATATTACCAAAACTTCAATCTCCAAAGCTTCATGATGAGGAATTAAACACTGTTTTAGAGATATGAGAAAAGTGTTAACTTCAAAGATTGTAAGTTTGAAACATGCACTTATCAAAACAAAAGTTAGAAACACGCAGAACATTCAGAAATCATCTGAATGGACATGTCATTCCAAGGTAAAAAAATGATATTTTATGTGACACTTTAGATCAGAGTGAAACTCAGTGCTAGCGAAACGCAAGGAATGAAAAAACAGAGTGACATAGCTTAGCAATGAATTTTCTTGAGGTGAGAGTATACCACATAACAATTCAACAAAACAATACCCATCCCACAATAACTCCTATTCCACTAAATATTTACGATGGCAATTACCCACAAATAACCCACGTTGCCCATAACTTCTTTATGTTGAACACTCATCTTCCTGTGTAACCATCTCCTCATGCCAAATCCCTTTTCATGCATGATGCTTCGTTACTCCACGTACTTTGGGTTGAGTTTCAGTGTGCATCATGGCCTATCATTCTGTCTCTATTTTGGCGGACTCGGTCTTTTTTCAGCCATGTTTGACTAGTTCTGATGGTTTTATCGTCTAGTTTCTTCAATTTCGGCCGGTACCTATTGCTCTTTGGTGGGTTTTGTTTAAATTCAACCTTGGTTTTTGGCTGGGTCAAAGGTATTTTGACAAGTTTCAATTACCTTCAATTTTTAAAGGTTGAATCAGTTGCAAAACCGAGCAAGGCCTAAAGTCAAAAGTGGGACTTAAATTCTAACGACAACCCAATTGCTGATTGGGAGTTTGATGGAATGAATTGAGTCATGCACCTTCATCACAAGGTTGAAAGTCAATTTCAGGACATAATTTGTGGTTAAAATGTAATTTCCCAACTGTTGTTAGGGACAATTATGTCTGTTTGTAGATTATTATGGGTATTTTGGACTTTTAGTTGAATTCATAAACATGTCATGCTGACACGCAATCTTACTGATGAGAAGGCAATTTCAACAAAGCAACCCCAGAAAAGGTGTATCTTGGGTGGTTTATGTTTAAGAAAGTCATGTGCGGCACATGAGATATAATTTCTGTCCAAACAGATGGAAAAAACTAAAAGAGGCTCTAAAGTTTCACGGTTTGATAGTTTGTGGAGTGCAAGTGTCACTTTTTAAACTGTAGAGGCACAAATGCCAAAGTTGTGATACATGGAGGGGGGAGGGGGGAAGAGGGGGTAATGTGTATTTTCCTCTTTAATTTATATATCATGTGAACCATCATTTCAGCACCAAGGGAAATACAAGCAAGTCCCTGGAGAGACAAGGGTCATCTGGACCTAGAAAGCTAAAAGGGGATGTTCGATGTGAACTTGGTATTTCCCAGCCACCCATATTAGTGCTTTTCAATAATTAGTAAATAAATTAAATGATTGACCTTTAACAACTTGCAATAACCTTGTTGCCATATTTTGTCATATGACTTATTTGAGAATTTAGAAGTAACCTTATTAGTTATTACCTCCTTGCTGCATGCACTCTGCTGATTTTATCTTCAGTCAAGGGTAGTTCATGAAGAAGCATTGTAGCATCAATGTCTTTGAGGATTTCCAGCTCTTCATAGGGCTCGTCACCACGTACAGACACAACCAAACGTGTGCCTGAGAGGTAATCAATGGATATGAATTGAGATATAAAATTCAAGGATATAATAGAATATGCTCAACTCTGGGAGAAATAAAAGGATAAGGATGTGTTCACTCAAGAACTCAGTGCTAGTAAAATGCTAAGCAATACCTTCTTGCAAAAGCTTGTAAGCACCGGTTGATAACTCCTTCAGGTTTACCAAAACCATGGCATTGGGCAATGGCTTTGTTAGCTGCTCTGACAATGGAGCTATAACCCCCATGCTTATATCTATCAGCCTTTTGAGAGTTAGCCGCTGTTCATGATACAATGAATAATATTAAGTCTTTCGGATTTTTTAACTATGGTGTAAGAATATAGCAATCCAGAACTGATAAATTGTGCATGCTTATGGGCTGTAAGAGAGAGAGAGAGAGAAAAGACATGAAATTATTTTCCTAAAGTAATGAAGCCAAAGGGAAGTAGGTTTCTTACAGCATCATCATCATCTACTGCTGGAAGTTCTCTCAATAAGATTGAGTCCACTGTAGCCAGATCCTAAATCAACAGCATTGTGCGCCAAAATTGTAATGTAAATCCCACAAAACATAATGGTGAAAATAACTTTTTTATGAAACTACAGAGAGTGAAGATAGACCTTAAATGGCATGCCAACAACAAGTTTTGTTGCAAGTGACTTGTAAAGGAGCTCTGGCATCTGTACTTCCAAAAAGAAAAGAAATGAAAAAAATAAAATAAAATATTCATACTGTTCCTAAATAAACCCCCTCCCCCTCTCTTTCTTCTTGGGAAAGATTGAGAGGAAAAGAATACATAAGTAAAAAATGGGAAAAAGGGAACTGCAGTCCAAGAGGTACCTTCAACTGATCCAGGGAAACTGACATAAGAACAGAACCATCACGGTGCAGGACGCCTCTATAATCCACCTCCTCACCCTGCACTTAAATTAAATATTTACCCTGTTTAAAAAGTCCAAATAGAGCAATAAGAATGCACAACTCTATTACCAATTTCCAAAAATCTAAATAACAGACCTCTTTTTGCATTGGCAATTGACCAGATCGGCGCTGAAAATCAAAATAATGTCTGTTCTTTTCTTCAAATGGTGCCTGATGAAAATGGTGCCATCAAAAAGCAAGTTCATAAGACCATCTAAATGTCAGTATTGAAGTTATTAAGCATGTTACTTTGATCGTCGAGAAGATATTATAGAATCTTACCACCCCTTGCTGAAGTTCAGCTGCTCTCATACCAAGATAGGCCAATCTTCTGCAGGGATCTATCTCCTCCTCTGGAGGTTCTGTAAGAGAAACTCTGATTGTATCACCTAGACCATCCTGCAAAGTCAAGAGTGTTTCTGAGTATCCCACTATGGTAATCATAGTGCTTTGAATAGTTAGATAACATTTGGTATGCTTAAAAAAAAAAGCACAAATAGATATAGGTATTACATGGAATTAGTATTACTACAAATAACATAGTTTATTCCTATTCATTTGTTTAGTTATAGTATTTTTTGTATTAGACAACAAATTTATGATACCATGTAGTATTATACAATAAAATCTTACATAAGAATAGATAATATTATAGAATTCACAAAAATTTTAAAATCTTGAATAATAAAGTTCTTTTTAATATTGTACACCTTTCTTTACCTATCAAAAAAAATATTATAGAATTTATATAGTTATATTTATATTTTAATCTCATTTCAATTTCAATGTTTTATTTCTATTCATAATTTAGTTATATATTTATACATAATTTATAATAAATTTACTCTACAATACCAAGTACTACAGGGTATCAAGACTAACTATTAATTCTTAGATAAGGAATTCCTATTCCTCAAATCAAAGGAGTCACTCGTTCAAATAGTCATTCTAGAAGAATAAGCACAAGAAGATGTTTCTAAGATATAATATTCACTACTAAACTAAAAGATTTTAGAAGTGCCATAACACATGTAGATGCATCAACAAATTCAAATTTAAGTTGTTTTTAGATGAAGAATTTTTTTTTAAAAAAAATCATTGGAAGTTTGAAAATGAAATAATTTCAAATCAATCGGATTGAAATTCTCATCAATTTAATAGTTGCAATCATTTGGACGAGCATATCCAGTTATTGTGGTATCAACAGTGACGATGATTATAACTTTGTGAAGGTGATGGTGGCAATAACAGCGGTGGTGGCAATATGAAGACACTGATCATTATAGGGAGAGAGGGCCGGTCATAGTGGCAATGGTGGTGATGAAGAAGATAGCAATGACATATGATGGTGGCGGCAACAACAATGGGTGGAGGTAGTGTAAAAGCAATGGTCATATAGATTGTGAAGGTGATGGCAACAACAATGGTGGTCGTGACATTGAAAGCAATGGTTATTGTATAAAGATGATGGTGGTGGTGGTGGCCGTGCTAGTAGCGGTTGTGGTAATGAAAGTAGGAACAGAAACAACAATGGTGGCGGTGGTGTGAAAGTAATGATGATAGTATGAAGATGTTGATGGCAAATCAATTTTTGCAATTGAGATTTGTAGAACAAAAAATATACTTGAATTTTGGATTTGAATGCTTGAAACTCCAAAAAAAAATCCACATTTTTGAAATAACTCTCTAATGAATCCAAACAAACAAAAAAAATCAACATTTGAAATTCACAAATCCCAACTTTTAAGTGAAATTCCACCGTAAAACCCCTCATCCAAACAAAGGATAAAGGAATGGTTCCCAACTAACAATAAATCCATAATCACATGAATTCGCTTTTCAAAATTATCTACAACATTATGAAGGCTGTTTGAAGAACATATTACCAATTCGTAAATTAGATACGGAATGCATTCTTGACAGCAGATGAAGTCATCACAACATACTGCTATTATAAAAATTCTGGAATGATCATCCATTTCATTTACTACACAGTTAAAAACCATACCTGAAGAAGGGTCCCAATGCCAATTGCAGATTTCATCCGACCATCCTCACCTTCTCCAGCTTCAGTGACTCCCAAGTGTAATGGATAATCCCATCCGTGAACATACATTTCAGCTACAAGCAGACGGTATGCCTGGACCATGACAACTGGGTTGCTTGCTTTCATTGAGAAAATTAAATTATGGAAGTCCAACTTCCGGCATATCCTTGCAAACTCAAATGCAGATTCAACCTGTTCAGGTATAGTGATCAGTATGACATTGCAGAGCTTGGAGGTAGAAGAAAACAAGCACAAAAAGTTGTCCCGCAGAACCATAGAAATAACTGTTCACCATTCCCCTTGGAGAATCCCCGTAGTAGCTCATTATACGATCTGAAAGACTTCCATGGTTGGTCCCAATACGCATTGCTCTTCCATACTTCTTACATTTTTCAACCAATGGAGTAAAAACCTGGTATGGTTAAAATCGAAAAGAAAAAAGTTTCAGACACTTGAATAGTTGATTGACTACTGTCATGTTTATGAATGACAGGTTTACTTTTGGACAAGAGAAACATTCTACAAACATGCAGTTAAAAATAGATAGAAGCAGTGGTAGAAGAACAAAGCTTTGATCTTTAAGTGAGCATCTGACCCACTGGCATGAAAAAGTTTTCTTGAAAAGAACTTTACCTACTTCTACACTTTGCTGGTTCTGGACTTAAAATAAATGGGGAATTAGAGTATCATCGGCTTAAAATCAATGAGATATTAAAAAATTGCCGGGCTATTACACAGTAAAATTTGACATACTGTGCAGACGACCATCAAGGTTGTAATATATCTAGCGTTCCTGACTTTTAGAGGAAGATAATGGAAGAATCTTATAAACAGAGGCATAGCATTTCTGATTTCCCCCCTTTCCTGTTCACTTTACTCCAACATACTAACTACCTATTACATGAACTTGTTTTTGAAGCATATTTGGCATGAAGCGGTGACATAGCAATCCATTCTATGACTAAAAACAATTTAGGAGTGCCCATATATTGAAAGATGAGTAGTTTGACCTGCTCAATATGCTCTAGTTCTTTTTGATAGTCCTCTTCTGTGTACTCTAGCTTCTCAAACTGAGCCCGCCTATCAGCTGCACCAAACTTGTTATATCCAGAACGATTTTCCTCAAACATCTAAAAATAGAAAAACAGCAAAGAGCATACCAAAATTTCCGGGGTTGACACGAATCTTGTCAAAGCATTCTGCAACACGCAGTGCAACAGAGGGAGCAAAATGAATATCTGCCACCAGAGGTATGTTGTAACTGCATATATAGGGAGTTAGTGACTAGTTAATCCTTATTTATACATGAATTTATGCTTCAATTGATGCTCAGTATTGTGAACAATAATTCAGACCTACTTTTTCTGCACAAGAGTGTTCTTGATTTCAAAACATGCATCTGCTTCTTTCTTCCCTTGGACAGTTATTCGAACAATATCTGCTCCTTTGTCTGCAATTCTCATTACCTACTGACAGATTGGCAGTTAGTTTAATGAAATTTTCCCCAGAAAATGCACAAGAGTGGGATAGAAGATATGCTTGTCCTATCAAAGAATAAGATCAGAAATCTTCTATCACTTCAACCTATTTGACTTCTATTTAGTTTGTTTAAATTATGATAGTAAACAAAAAAGTTAATGGGAAGAAAGAACAGTATGTAGTGTCCTGCAAACTCTGAGATTTTTAAAACTCAATCCTAAGAACGAAAGAAGCTTTGGGTGATGTTGATTCAGACGCATCATGCAGTTCCAGCAGTGAAACCTAAAATGTGGGTGGTCTGCTTAATCACTTGAATGGTAGTACGGGCCAGTGATGGATGCTTCTAGCTCTAATAAATGTACATTTGAAAATCTAAATAATTGGCACCCAGTTACCAACACAGAAAAGAAGATCATATGCCTCCACCTATAATAACTTTGCTGTCTTCGATAGAAAAACATAGCACTTTTACATGCAGAAGACTTGCTCAAGCAGAAGGAAAGTAAAAGAACCTGTTCAACTGTTGCAGCAACATCCTTAGTGTCAGTTGTGGTCATTGTTTGAATCCTTATGGGATGCTCGCTACCAAGAGCCACATTTCCAACCATCACAGTCCGTGTATTCCTCCTGACAGTTTTGTATAATGATTCACAATATTTTTGCCTAGGAACTACATCCAAAATAATTACCCATCCATCAGGAAAAAACACAAAAACCCATAAGATAGAAAAGATGTACATATCAATTAGATGTTCACCACCTTAATCTAATTTAGTTGATACCAATAGAAAACAGAAAACAAAAAAGTAACCAAAAATTTGAACCCCACTGAATTGAGGTAAACATAATTAGCTTTTGTGCAACCATTTGCCTCAGTTGAGGCAAGACTTCCATTTTATAGAAACCAAAAACACCTTCTGCTGCTACCCTCATTTTTTTGTTGACAGGTATCCGGTAAGTGGAATCATTTCCAGAAGCTACAATTCATCACATGCTCATTTAATTACTTGTAACTACATAAAACAATAATTCACCCAAAATAGCAGAAGTCTCAAACTGAAAATTTGTAGTTGCATTATTTGCTCAGATATTGAAAGGAACAGGAAGACAAGACATTGAAAAAAAACATAACAGAGAGTATCATAGACTTTTACACACACAACAAATGCACTAAGAAACTATACCTAATAGAGGGCTCCCCTCCGATGCAGGCTGAAGTTCAGCAATATCTGTGCCGGGATTTGAATTCCGTATCACCGAGACCTTTCTTCTACCAGCCTTAACCCTTCTCATATCAGAAATTCTCACAAAACCCATACTTCTCGTGAACCCCAAGCTTGGGTGATCCCTGCTCTTCAGACCCGTAAACGAAGCCGGTACAGCCCCGGTAGCCATTTCTACCAACACAAAACCACACCTTCAGTGTCCCAAGACGCAATTCAACATCAAAAGTAGTAAAGGAAAATCTGAAATTACACACCCCGTTGGGTTGCCGAGAAATCGGGCAAAACATAAGGAAACAAACAAAGACTTGTAGAATTCATAATCATTTTCACTGTTGGCTGACAATAATCATCTTCCTTACTCTTTTCCTAAACTTTCTCAGCAACCAAACAGTAACAATTTTTCCACTCAAAGAAAAACAATAAATATTCACACAAGCATGTAAAAACAACACGATTTTTACCTCAGACTCGTATCGATCACTCTAGAGTCTAGAATACAATCAGAACACTCTAATTGAAACGAAAGACAACAAAAAAAAAATTGCCTTTTCGAAGCGATTTCAGAAAAACCAAAATTCAGCTCAATAGGCGGAGCTTGAGCTTGAGCTTTTTTGTGGTTTTGGATTACCTTGAGCTTAATGTATATATATTCAGCTTGAAGAGGCTCTGAGAGAGAGAGTTGTAATTGAGAGTGAAAGGGTAGGATCTGGAGGACAAACTGGTGGTGGGAGGAGTTTCAAAGGTCTCTGCTTTTGACGATTTTCAGAAAAAAAATTTGGTGAATTTGTATTATAAAATTTGGTGAAAGGAACTTTTAAAGTTTAGTGGAGGGAGGAAGAAGACAAAAACGTTTTTCTTAAGCACATTATTGATTATTATCCGTGCCCATCAAGATTTTGGAATATTCCGTTGTGTCCATAGATTTGATTTTTATTATTATTATTATTATTATGTTTTTTACAACTAATTAATATATAGGAAAAAAAAATACAAAATTAATCCACGTGATTTACTTGATTTACAATTAGCTTTCTATATTATCAAAATAAATTAAGAGATTTTTGAAGTATGCCAAAAAAATAATTTAATCTCTACGGTTCGTCAACTAATATAACAAATTTTATTAGTTTGACTCTTACTTAAATAAAACAAGTGTCACAATTTTATTAACTTTAACATTTTATCATATTAAAATTTATTAAGTTAGTGAACAAAATTGAACTGTATGAATTAAATTATTTTTTTAGCATTTCTCGAAGACGTCTAAGCTCATTTTGATACCATATAAAGTTAATTACAAATCAGGTAAAACTATACTAACTAATTTTGCATTTTTCCATATATATATATATATATATATATATATATATTATGATGGTTTGTAATGGTTTCAATAAATAGGTGTATAATATTATATAGATTAATACTAAAAATTATATTTTTTATCTTACAATAGTTTTGATATTTTTAACTAACCATGGGATCAATTATTACTAATAAAAAAAATATAAATGTTGATTGACATTATCATGTCAGTATTATAAAATAATAAATAATTTTGATATTTTTAAGCATTATATATATATATATATATATTTTTTGAGAAACTTCATTTAGTCCCTACCCTCTTCATTATTTAAAAATAAAAAATATATGAATCTCTAAATTCGAAAAGAGAGAGGAGAAGATTGTGGAATGAATGGAATTATGCAGTATTACAAGGGTTAAAGTGCAAACCTACCACATCGATGCATAGTGAGAGAAAATGCCCAATAATTTATTTTTTATTTAAAAAAAAAAAGCCAGGAATTGTGAATCTTCGGAAGGCTGTTTTGCAATATTCCACCGGGGGAACACGACTCGTTGTACCCCACCCACACGTGGCAGCGCAACCATGTCTCCTCCATATATTCAAATTACTGTTTTCTCGGAGATAAAACGAAGAATTAATTCCATGCAACTGTTAACCGACAAGGATAAACGAACTTCTTGTTGGGACTTTTGGGATTTTATTGTGTGTGATACAACGTTTAACACGATTAATGTGTCCAAGAGGCACGAGATTCATGGTCTTGACTTATTGGTAAACGCGGCAACGTCCACGAGATTCATGATTATTGCCAAAATCACGTGTACCAACAAGGGTCAGCAACCACTTTGAACTTTCCTTCCGAGGAATTAATCGTGTATGAAATTATAATTCATTTCTATATAGTAAATAGATGAATTCAAATTCACCATCAAATTTGTTTAGGACCCACATGAGCATGTTTACAATTTTTTTCAACATTTGCAGTGTTTTTTTTTAAAAAAAAAAAAAAAAAACACAACAGGAATATTGGGAAATTTAGACCGAATTTAATAAAAAATTATAACGAAATTGAGTAATTAAAAGAAATAAAAAGTTTGATACTCTTAATTGAGAGTTTTTAAACTTTGAGGAATAGTGTAAAACAAGTGAAAGTTCATTAAAGTTTTGTGAAGTTTTTGAAAAAAAAAAAAAAATTCTAGCATTACTGATATAAATTCTGGTTGAGTAAATTTATAGGAGTGCTATGAACTAAAGTTTTAATGACTCAAATAAAAGAATAATTTTGGCATATCTACCTTATAAGCACTGAATGTTGCACATTCAAGCTCCTTAACTCACATATGTTAATTCCTTAACATTGTTATTTGTTTGATTTTGTGTTGTTTTATTGTTTTCAGGTTTTTAATAAGTATGCAAGAAATTTCATTGATTTTGGGCTTAAAGTGCACTTTAAAAAAACCTAGAATATGTGGTTAAGCCTAACTAATCATAATAGAGAACCTATATGATGTGATTAAGTTTAATCAACTCAAGGAAATGATTAAATCATAATTTCTCTAATTTTAGTTAAAATCAGATTTAATTCAAATTTGGATTCGGCACACGTCTCAGTAGTTTGATCATAACTTTTCGCTCAAGTATCGGATTAAGGTGAAACCAGAGGCATTGGAAAGCTAACTCAAAATACTAAAATTAATTGTGAAATAAGACTTTCTTAATTTGGACGTTTGCTATATCAAACTCAGCAATATAAGAACGCAAATCTGGACGAATCTTATTTGTACTAGGATTGCTTCCTAATTTGACTAGGAGACTGAAATACGATTTTTCTGGAATTTGTAGGACTTCTAGGGTTTTTTTTTTTTTACAACCTTTAAATAGGCCTTTAAGCTTCAAAGAAATGTGTGCTTAGTTTAGACAGAAAAAATCTCCTTGTGGGCCAGAAGAGTTGAAGAGAAAATGAACATGGCAGGAGATCATTCTAACACCACCATGAGCGGCTAAATTCGTAATAGTGTGTTGATGTAGCCCTTTCCAAGTAACAATGGTTTAATTGTATTTTAATTTGGATTTTTCTATATCCATGATAGTTGTATAATTGTGAGAATTGATCTTAACGTTTATATTCAATTATTATGAAATTCTTCACTTGTCTTAAAAAGCTTTTTATCTTTATTAAACTTAGTGCTTCATATTTTCTGTGATTATATGGATTATTGTTATACAACGTTTTAACTGACACATGATCAAGAGGGTTTGATAGGACATGCCTAGAGAAAACGAATTACTCTACACCCTAACTTAGTGTAATTTAAGTAAACAATTCGTACAACCCGACGATGAGTTATGCTTATCCCTTGATTACGTGTAACTGAATAAGCAATTTGATAGTCTAAACCTAGGAAGATGGACCATACTGCATCTAAAAGTTAGGCAGATGATTTGTACCAACCGAAGATGGATTATACTTATTTCTTGATTATGGTATTTTCTTGACTACTTGAAATGAGTCCTATATCATGCATAGTATGAATTTATGATTGACCATTGTTATGTGATTAGCGGTGAAATCAACCCCCCATATTCTTTCTCTCATTATTACTATCTATCTTTACTTTTATATGTATTTATTTTTAGAAAACAAAAACAAATCAATTTTCTTTCAATTTTGTTACTTTTGATCTTGACAAACTTAATAACAACGCATTTGTAGTCATTGAGGTTCAACACCCTCAATATAACCTTATCCTACAAGGATTCGTCGTATTGCGAGTGATAATTTTATTATTGATATTTTTACACACAAAAGACCACACCACTACCTTATATTTGGTAACAACAAATTAACTCGGAAGAAGCATGCAATTCCAAAACAATTGTCTAGCCGGAAAGCAAGCATTAAGTTTAGCCCGGTTCCTCCTTTATGACTGAGTTCCATCTAACAGTAAGAATTGGACAGTAATTAATCTTAATCTCTTGATTATTATTCCTATTAAAAATGATGCATACAATTTAATTTCAAACAAGTTCTTTTGTTTTATATATATATATATATATATATATATATATATATATATATATGATCAGGTTGGTAATGCACTCTACATTAGTTGAGAGTAAAATGAGTAAATGAGTAAATGAGTAACGTTAGGGATATTTTTTTATCCTTTCAAAGTTGATGTAACTTTTAAAATTAATATTGATCATAATCTAATAATGATCCATCACAAATTTAATAATGATTTTAAAAGTTCCATCAACCTTAAGATAATAAAAAAGATAAAAAGAACATTACTCAAATATAAATATAAGCATTCATAGAGAAGCATAGGAAGCTACAATTAGATCAAGATGTGATGCATCATGCAGGGCATGTCCATCAATTTTGTACACTTCCAACAGCCAGATTTTGTTAAGAAAAAAATGATGCCCAGGCACTCGAGGTTTTCCTGTGAAGAATGTATGGAGAACAACAGAAATTCCCTTTACCTATGAAGACTTGATGACATTTCATAAAGATTTTATGAAGAGCTAGATGGATTCATTTCAAATTCAATGCAAACAACAAGAAAATGATTTCAGTTTCACCAGATGCGCACCTGATTTTATTGCCACTAGATGTCAAACCATTCACTGACAAATAAATATCTTTTGGGGTAAGCTCCCTTGTCATAAATTAAGAATTCAATACTCCTAGAAGTAGCTAAATCCGCTGAAGACATGCCACTTCTAATGAAGTAAAAGTTATTAGTTCTAATCTCCCCTTCCTCTTTCTCTTGGGGCCAATTACTTTGACAAAAAAAGAGTTCAGATAAAAATAAGGCTCAGTAGACTTCCTCAATATGGTTCAAGATTATAATTCTAATAGTTAAATGATTTACAGTGACACAGGCAGCGACAGTTTCTCCCATACCCAAGCAGAACCTTTCCTGCCTATGCAATAAACCAGTAAGCCAATAATATCAGTGAGCAGCATATCGTTTCATCAATTCTTCAAGTAACTGTTGCTTCTTCTACTAGAGAATGCCTCTCAAGAATTGCAACAGTCTCTTCCTGTGCACTGGAAATACAAGCAGAACACGGCACAGTCAACACTTGTGGGCTTATTCACACTAGTAGGATTTACATGAAAAAAAAAAAGAAAAAAGAAAAAAAAAAAAATCAAGCTAAGCATTCCTGTCAACGAATTCCATGTGCAAAACAAAAGAAACAAAGCTGCTTGAATATACTTTTTTTTTTTGTTAATTACTAGCAGTGAGCATTAGTTCATTAGAAACCCAAGTATAGTCTTTGTAAAGCAAAATGTAGCCTGAATGAAACAAATGAAACTTGAATTTCATAATAGCTTTAAAAAATTATTTGTTTTATTTTTTCTTTTTTTTTTTCTTTTTTTGAGCAAAGAACAAGATATTCCTCCTGTTTCAACATACTTAACACTAAAAAAAAAGTATCGAAGATATAAAAATCCACCGTTTCGTTCCAAATGTTTAAGAATGAGACTTATATTAGCATTGAAATCCCTTAACATGATAAATTTATGCAATGTTTGGAAAGCATTAATGAAAGGCATATATAACAACCGATGCAAAACACCTACTAAACAATGCTTGTAATGATTTTCTTCACAATTCTAGGCCTGAACGATTGAAAAGCTATAATTAACATAGAGCAATGAGGAAAGTATTCTAACAACTTGATGCTTACCTTCCAGGTCTAACAATCTTGTACTTTCCCACCCTGGTCAGGTCCACAATTGTAGAGCCTGCTCGACTGGCTGGAAGCAAACCACCGTCGTAAACAAATGCACAGTGTTGCCAAAGGTTCTCAAAATCTTTGACGCAGACACTACTTGGCTGCCCACTTAGATTTGCACTTGTAAGGGCCAACGCACTTCCCGAGCCATCAGCAATAGCCCTGATAAAGTTACAGTCAGGCACTCGGACTCCTACACTATCCAATCCTGGGTTCAAAGACTTCTCAAGAATACTTGACTCTCCTGTAAAATATCCAAATTTCTACTCTTAGACTACATAATGATTCACCCATTAACAGCTGACGTACAAAGAGAAGTATTTAAATGGGTTCTGAGCACTAAAAATCCCCTCCTTTTTTCTGTGATGACACATGTATCAGTTACAAACCTCGCCTTAGTATGACAGTAACAGGTCCTGGAAGGAGAGAATCAAGCAAGCCATGAGGCAAATGGTCTGTGACTGCAAAGCGCTTTATATCTGATACATCCCCAACACATATTGCGAGAGGGCTAGTAAGTTTACGTCCTTTAATCTCGTAAATCCTATTAACTGCTTCCAAAGAACTGCAAACAACATGAACAGCAACCATGCTATTGATATTCCAAACGAAGAATGCAGATAAAGAGTTAGAAGTGGTCTATTTCTAAAAATTTGCTGTGGAATAACCAGAATAAGTCAAGGCATTTCGATCATTCAAAATCATATAGAATCATTGTTCACCATCTTCGCATTTATATTTGGAAATCCAGCCATCATTAAACAGGAATGCACAGAATATCCGAAATCATACCCTTGAGAACAGCTAAAATTCTCATGGTGGGAAATCCAAATTAAAAATATGAAAGCAAAGTCAGTTTTTTTCATCGTAAAACAAGAAAGTTCACTGCACAGTTTGTGAAATTTCAACTCGCCTCAAATACAAAATTTGACCGATTCAATACTTGACATTAAAAATCCATAATAATGCTCTAAGGATTTTAAACAAATAGGTGATAGGCAATCCATAAAAGCACCTGTGGGAATGGCATACCAAGCATCACAAGCGAATCCGTAGAGTGTATCCGTGGGCACAGCAATAACCTTGCCAGCTTTAAGAGCTTCAATTGCCTCCTCAGCGTACTCTTCTGTGGCAGGGCGAACCACCCCCAGCTTGTTTTCAATACCCACATCGCATATCTCCGAACTCTGAGCCATTTTAATCGAAAACCCCACTCTCAATCTCCGGCTCTGGTGCGAAAAGGACACAAACCCAAGCTTGGGCGCCCCTGAAAAACACCATGAAAGTTCAACATCGCTTCTTTTATTAGCAACCAAAGAGAGAGAGAGAGAGAGAGACGAGTCGGTGGGGGTTGTGACATTAGAGAGCACCTCGGAGAAAGGGGAAAGGAAGAGGACGAGCGTAGAGAAGAGGCAGTCTCTGTGCTGCCGCTATTCTTGTGGGAAGATTCATCCTTTGGAGTGGATGAGTGGCCGTTTGTCAACGAAGAAAACTGTCCTTTGACTGAGCAAATATACGTCACAATCAATGGAACGGGGAAGACATATTCGCTCGGTTGGCCATCCGCCTAAAAAAAAAAAATTGTCATAAAATCAAAGAAAATAAGATTGCAATATGTGAAAACTAATTCTTTTGGAACTATGTATGATTTTTTTTTTTTTATTATTATCTCTTTTACATATTACTCAATACTCCATTTTATAAACATAGAATCATAATGTGAGGTTAAAGAATATGAAAGGGTAGTACATGAATCAAAATGCTACATAAATATATAATCTGAATGTTATACGAATTTTAAACAATGACATGAATGTATAGAATTCTAAGAGATGGAACTAAATGGTCATCTACCAAATGCATGAATGCATTTATAACACTCCCCCTTGGATGACCATACACTAAGAATATGCATCGTTAAAACCTTGCCAAGGAAAACTCAGTGGACCAAAAAAAAGAAAAACATGTGGTGAAGGAAAAATAGTACAATATTCTTGTGTGTCTTCATATGCTTTAGGACTGCCTCATTAAAACCTTGCAAAGGAAAACCCTGTGGGAAAAACCTTAACGAAGGAAAAATAGTACAATCCGCATAATCATTTTACTCCTCTCATTAGCATGAAGAGTTTCAATTGTTTATGATGAAAGATCCTTGAGTCGATGCATTCCAATGTTATTCACCAACTTCTTAAATGTTGCAATTGTTCATGTTTTGGTAAATAAATCTGACAAATTGTCACTTGATCGTATATGCTTGACATCAATATCACCACTCTTTTGGAGCTCATGTGTATAAAAGAACTTCGGTGAAATTTGTTTGGTTCTATCACCTTTAATATATCATCCTCTGATCTGTGTGATACAAACAACATTTTTTTTTCTATAATATTGTTTGGTTATCTTTGATTGTGGATAAACCACACTTTTCTCGAATGTGTTGAATTACTGATCTTAGCCATATGCATTCCCAACTTACTTCATGAATTGCAATAATCTCCGAGTGATTTGAAGAAGTAGCAACAAGTGTTTGCTTTACAGATCTCCATGAAATAGCAGTACTTTTACATGTAAATAGATATCCTGTTTGAGATCTACCTTTCTGGGGATAAAAAAGAAAACCCGCATCTGCATATCCAATAATTGTGAATTTGAGCCTCTTGAATAAAATAATCTCATATCAGTTGTTCCACGAAGATAATGTATAACATGTTTGACCTCATTCCAATGCCTTCGAGTTGGTGCAAAACTGTATGTTGCTAGTAAATTAACTGAAAATGCTATATTAGGTCATGTGCAATTTGCAAGATACATCAGAGCACCAATTGCACTAAGATATGGTATTTTATGACCAAAAATTTCTTCGTCATCTTATCGAGGGTGAAAATGGTATTTTTTCACATCAAGTGATCAAACAACCATTGGAGTGCTCAAATGATGAGCTTTCTCCATGTAAAAGTGCTTCAGGACTTTTTCTGTGTATGTTGACTGATGAACAAGAATTTCATTTGAAAAATGTTCAATCCGTAAGGCAAGACAAAATTTTGTCTTTTCAAGATCTTTAATCTCAAACTCATTTTTTAAATAAGGGACAGTTTTTATGATCTCTTATGGAGTCCCAACAAGATTTAAATCATCTACATAAACTGTAATGATAGCAAATCTAGATTTTGATTTCTTAATGAAAACGCATATATAAATTGAATTATTCTCAAATATTTCTTTCAATAGATATTCACTAAGACGATTGTACCATATGCGTCCAAATTGCTTTAACTCGTATAAAGATCTTTGTAGCTTGATAGAATAAATACTTCAGGATTTGGAATTATATGCTTCAAGCATTTTGTATCCTTCAAGATTTTCATGTATATATCATTATCAAGTGATCCATATAAATATGCTACAACCACATCCATTAAACGCATATCCATACTTTTTGTAACTACCACGTTAATAAAAAATCTAAATGTAATTGCATCCACTATTGGGGAATATGTTTATTCATAATCAATACCAAGTTTTTGCTGGAAACCTTGTTGTTAAGTGCCAAAATATTCATCTTTTGACCCATTAAACTTATATGTGTTAATTCTTTAGTGTTGTTAGTTTGTGCAATTTTACTTTATTTTTTATATTTTCTATAGGTTTTTGGAAAAAAAGAAAGCATTCCTGGAAGTATTGGACTTAAAGGATAAATATTGGGAAAAAGCTAGAAGACTTGAAGCAAGCAAAAGCATTCTGGCAGTGCGATCGAGCGCACTTCTAGAGAGGTCCAGATGTGAAGAGCGAGGCGTGCGCTCGTGCGCACAAGAGAAGACTCGATCGCATTGCGATCGAGCGCAGGAGACATACAATCGATGGCAGAGGTGCGATCGAGCGCACCCGTGCGCTGGAGAATTCCAGAAGTTGCGGTCAGACTCCCTTTGCTTTCCATATTAGGGTTTTTCTAGTCCTAGTTGCACTAGGACTAAACCCTACGATTTTACTAGGGTTTCTAAGTTTTCTAAAGTATTCCTAAGCCTATAAATAAGACCTCTAAACCTTTAGAATAAGAATTCTGGAATAGACACAACTTTGGGAAGAGGAATTGGTGGGTACTCCGAGGAGCGGTTTTTGGTTCTTTCTTTCCCTTTCCCTTTTCTTTTTATTTTAATTATGTATAACTAACTCTTAAGGAGGGCTAGATTGAAGCCCTAATTATGTTTATTTAATATTTCAATATTGGCGCTTTTGTGATAATCATATTGTGTTGCTTAACTTGATTAATTCCTGTTTTCTTAAATTTCTCATATGTATGTGATTGGCCATTATATGCATGTAGTATAGACTAGTTAATTAAATCAATTTGGATGGTCGAGTCCTGGGTTTAATAAGAGTAACAAAAGAAATCCACATCGGGTTCTTGGGTTAATCAACATGGGGAACTGGGAGTAAACACTCATGCCCTATGCCTCATATGTTTGTTGATTTCCACAGATTTATACTTTCTTTAAGAACAACTTAGTAGACACCCATGCTAAATCCTTTAAGAAATAAAAGAATTAGAGTAGACACTCATGCCTAATTCATTGCTTAGGGATATCAATAGCTTAAGGAGTAGACACTCATACCCTTAAGTTGGCAAACATTAAGTATTCATAATATGATTGGATCATTGACATATTGTTATATTATCTAAATATGATTAGTGGTGGATATCAATGCCCTACCTTTCATTTATCTTTATATCTTTTTATTTCTATTTCATAAGATCAATTTAGTGACAACTTGATATTTTTATTCAATTCTAAATAAAATCAACAATCCTCATGGGATCGATCTCGTATTTGCTGCACTATACTATCGTTTGATCTTGTGCACTTGCGAGTAAAACATACTAAATATTATCTATTAATTTATGAAGTATTTGGCACAACAAGTTTTTGGCGTGCAACAGGTCTTGCTTTGTATCTCACAATTTCATTTTTCTTATTATGTTTTCGTACAAATACCCACTTGTATCCAACAGGTGACCTTCAGGTGTTTGGACTACAGGTCCTAATACTTCACATTTTGCTTGTGAGTTCAATTTTGCCTGAATTGCTTCCTTCAACACTGGCCAATCATTTCTACATCGATATTCTTCAACGGTTTGTGGTTCACTATCATCATTACTTTTGGTAATGTCAAATACAACTTTAATGAAAATATGTTGTCGACAACAATTTTGTTTCTATCCAATATTTCTCTTGTACTTAAATAATTTATTGAGATTTTATTATTTTCAGGTACCTGTTCCTCTTCAGGGGTAACACTTCAGGAAATTCCTCTTTAAGAGGTTCATCTTTGGAGGATTCCTTTCCAGGAGAATTTTGTACAAAAAATTTGAATTGATCAATTTTTGTTGGCCGTTTTGTGGGTAATGCCTCTTCAGGAGCGCCGATTTCATTTTCATGTGCTTTTCTCTTCCGGGGAATCTTATCATTTGCACCAATAGGTCTTCCACGCTTCAGGCCTGCCTTAGACTCATTTGTTGTTGTATTAATTGATTGTCCTACATGGACTTCTATCTTCGCTGGAGTATTAGCACCTGGAATATGGACTTCACTATTTTCTTGTTGTCAGTAAATGCATCCGACAATTAATTTGCAATACTTTACAAATGAATGATCCTCTGAACTTCTAGTTCACATTGATTTGTACGAGGATCAAAATGAGATAACGTCAAATTATTCCAAGTGATTTCTTGTCGTGCTTCTGGCAACGACTTTTCTCTCCCTATTGATGGGAATATGTTTTTATCAAAATGACAACCTTCAAAACGTGCTTTAAAAATATCACCAGTTAAAGGCTCAAGGTATCTAATGATAGAAGGAGAATCAAAACCAATATAAATTCCAAGTCTACATTGAGGTCTCATCTTAGTGCGTTGTGGTGGTGCAATGGAACATATACAACACAACCAAAAATATGAAAGTGAAAAATATTTGGTGGTTGACCAAATGCAAGTTGTAAAGGGGAATATTTTTGGTAAGTTGTTGGTCTAATCCGAACTAATAATGCAGCATGTAATATTGTATGTCCCTAAGCAGAAACATGTAATTTTATTTTTATAAGCAAAGATCGAGTAGTTAACTGAAGTTGTTTAATAAACGATTCAGCTTACCCATTTTGAGTATGAGTATGTGCAACAGGATGTTCTATATTAATTCCAATTGACATGCAATAGTCATAAAATTCTTGAGATGTAAATTCACCCGCATTATCCATCTGAATAGATTGAATTGGATAATTAGGAAATTGTGCTCGTAATCTAATTATTTGAGCAAGAAGTCTAGCAAATGCAACATTATGAGTAGAAAGCAAGCAAACATGTGCTCACCTAATTGATGCATCTATTAAAACTAGGAAAAAATCCACTTTACCCCCCTGAAGTTTTAGGAGTTTTTGAATTTGAACCCTAAAGTTTAAAATTGGCAATGTACCCCCTAATGTTTAAAAAAAATTTCAATTTAAAACTATAAAATATCTAAATGGCCCATATGGAGGGTGAATCGGCCCACATATATCGCATTGAATTCTTTATAAACAAGATGGAAATTCAACAATTACCTTAGAATGAGATGGTTTGATAATAAGTTGACCTTGAGAATATGAAGTACAAGGATAATCACTTGGTAAAAGAATCTTCTGGTTCTTTAAGGGATGTCCATGAGAGTTCTCAATTATTCTACGCATCATAATTGTTCCCGGATGTCCAAGACGATCATGCCAAAGCATAAACATCTTCTAATTAAAGCACTTCTGGTGCATTACAACATATGATTCAATTGTTCTTATTGTTGTATAATACAACTTGGAAGAGAAAGCAAGTATTTTTTTCAATATGAGCTTCTGTCCAGAAATTATTGAAGTAATATAAAGATATTTGTCACTGCCTTCATTAGTGGTTTCAACATGATAACCATTTAGACGAATATCCTTAAAACTGATTAAATTTCTTATAGATTTAGAAGAATACAAAGCATCGTCAATACAAAATTTTGTTTCTTTTGGCAATATGATATTCACTCTTCTAGAGCCTTTGATTAGGTTTGATGAACCTGATATTGTATTGACACTAGCTTTGTTTAATATTAAGTATTGAAAATATTTCTTATTTCTAAAAACTGTGTGCATTGTACAACTGTCTGCTAGACACAAATCTTTGCCAATCATCTTGGAATTAATCATTCCATCAAGATGACCAATGCCTCCATATATAAACAAAATATATATTAAATTTCATTAATTAAAAAAAAATAACAAAATACAATTAAATTTGATAATGTAAACATACTGTAGTTAAGACATAATGAAAACATATTAATTTTTGTAGACATATTCATCACCAATCAAAAGATCAGTTTTTGTGATAGAGTCTACAAAGAGATCAAAAACATCAAGATGAGTGTTACCCTCTCCATTTAGAGTATCATGAAAGCCTGGAGAATTAACAGGATTACTATGATTAGCAAAATTCATTTTAATCCCTTTTTCTTTACCTTTTATGGAGGCTTGATATAGGTCTACCAGACGTTTAGGCGTATGACAGGTACGTGACCAATGTCCTTTTATACCACACCTGTAACATTTATCTTCATATTTTTTTGTAGCTTTATTCTATAAACCTTTGTTTCGCCTAAGTGTGATTCCACTTTTGGTAATATGGATTATTTCTTTTGTAAGAATTATGAGTACATTCCCCTTGACCTCTATAATTTTTTCTACCACGTCCACATCCACGACCACGGTTTCCTTTATTACCATAAAATGAGGTTCCATTTGCTTCAAGAAATGATGTAGAACCCGTTGGACGAGATTGATGATTTTTCATTAATAGCTGGTTGTTTTGCTCAGCCACTAGAAGACAAGATATTAGTTTAGAATATCTTGTGAAATTACGCTCTCGATATTGCTACTGCAAGAGCACATTCGAGGCATGAAATGTGGTATATGTTTTTCTAACATATCCACATCAGTGACTTTTTTTGCTGATTTTAAAGAGTGTAGAGTTGTAGTCACTGACATTCTTGAAATCTTACAACCTCCGGTACATCCAATCATAACGAGCTTTTGGATGGATAACTATCTTCTGGTACTCGTATCTCTCTCTTAAATTATTCCACAAGGTCAAGGGATCCTTTACCGTAAGGTACTCAGTTTTTAATTCTTCATGCAGATGATGGTGAAGAAAAATTATTGCTTTAGCACGATCTTGCTGGAATACTTGATTATCTTCCTTAATAGTATTTCCAAGATTTATAGCTTCAAGATGGATCTTAGCATCAAGGACCCAAGATAAGTAATTATTGCCAGAAACGTCAAGAGTGACAAACTCAAGTTTTGTAAGATTTGACATTATCTATACAAAAATATATCAAGAATTAAATAATTAAACATTATTTAAAATTAAGTGATATTATACGCAAACCAAAAATTTTCAAATATAAACTATAAGACATCATATTCATAGCATTAGTATGATAACATTCTAGTTCATATAAATCTCACATGGATCATGATATGCATATGTTATAATATGATTCTTAAAACACTAAAAATTTCTAAGCATATGTTAGAATTTTAATTAACAAAATAGATACCAAGATTACTAAATGTTAAATAAACTTACAATGAATTGAGAATACCTCACGGATAGCTTTTGATGTTGAAGATCAAAAGAACACAACAATTGGCTAGAGCTTCGTGCTGATAACGTGTTGTAAAATCAAAGAAAATAACAAGATAAGATAAAAAGATTGCAATATGTGAAACTAGTTCTTCAAGAACTAAGTATGATTCTCCTCTATTATTGTCTTTTTTACATACTACTTAATACTCTCTTTTATAGATATAGAATCATAATGAAAAGTTAAGGAATATGAAATGGTAGTACATTAATCAAAAGGCTACATCAATGTATTACATGGATGTTATATGAATTCTAAAAGATGACATAAATGTGTTGAATTCCAAGAGATGGAACTAAATGGTCATCCACCAAATGCATGAATGCATTCATAATAGTTTTGTAATAAATTTTTTATTTGAATAATAATAAAAAGTGATTGATGTAATGTAAAAAGTAAAAATATTGGAAGTTGATTTTGAGAAAAATAATATAAGGCCTTCTTTTTAGCCATTGGCAAACAAACCCATTATGAATTATTATCGCTTAGCGCTTGTGCTAAGGAAGCTTGATAGGACACAAAGTTATTAATAGGGCGAGAAGTACAATATCTCTTTTCTTTCCTCAAGGCAATAGGTAAATACAGATCAGAAACAACAGAAGGAGGAAGAGAGGAAGTACCTGGATCCAAGGAGGAGTCTTGGTGATGGATTGTTGATTTGACAAATTTTCTTCCTCTTCTTCACATACGTCTTTAATTCCGTGGTTTGCTGACCAAGCTGCTCGTGGGGAAACTTAAAAAACACATAACTTTCACTCATTTCAATACAATTTTTAAAACTTAAATTAATTTTAATTTTTTTCAATCACTTTTTTCGTTAGGATTTTTCTTTTAATTTTTGTCAAATATGTTTTATATATATAAAAAATAAATACTTGAATCTTTACAATTTTTTTTTTTTTTTTTTTACAATAAAAAACAAAGATATTTTGAAAATTTTGAAAAGATTTAATAGAAAATTCTAACTGAATTGAGTAATTGAAAGAAATTAAAAGTTTTTGAACTTTAGGGTTACTTTCAAAATGCGTGGAAGTTCATGGGCGTTTTGTGAAGTTTCCCCAATTATTTATTAAGGGAACAAGAAAGTATGCTATTTTTCTTTTTGAAATTGATTTTTTTTTAGAAATTTAGGATGGTTTTATGGGGAATAGTAAATTTTTAATTATATTTTCTAAGAAATTAGGGATTTTTTTTTTGTTTAAATTTTTGTTTTCGATTCTAAAAACAAAAATATTAATAAGCAAACCAAAATGTAAAAACTGTTTTCAATTTATGTTACATCATAAAAAGATTTCAAAAAAAAAAAAAAGAATTCTAAAACACAGTAACAAGCAAATCCCTAAATACCTTAAATTTTACCAAACGGATATTAATTTCATATACAAATCACAAATTTAGGAGGATGATTATAGCTTTCCTAATCTTATAGAAGTATAGGTTTTCAAGTAATGCAAGAAGTTAGACTTTTGTCTTCCTTTTATCTCCAAAAGTGATGTGGCTATTACAATTACCATTTGATCAAAATACTTGTTTTTACGTCGTTATGCTGCTTAAACGTTGTCTAAGTTGTTGTTTGAGTTGATAGTTTAGCTTTACCTAGATTATGATTTAAATCTTATTTAGAATAGCGTTGTTTTGACTTAGCATAATCGCGTTTGCATGGAGGTTTCATTTTAAGTTAGGAAACCTTAGGAAGCCCTTTGATAGCCTTAGGATTTGGTTCTGGAGAATAGAAGGACGAGTGGACAAAATGAGGTTCTCCCTGAAAACCTCGAAGCGGACGTATGGTCTCGCGACCGGACGTACGGTTCGAAGTATCACAGAGGACGTATGGTCCAGAGTGTGAAAGAGGACTTTATTTTAACCAGTCGTCTGATAGCTCCCATTTTCTTGTATTAGAGTTGTTTTGATAGAAATAGGACTAATAGAAGGTTTTCCACAGATTTGAGGAACCCAGATCATTTGGAATACTCGGAGATGTTATACGACCCAAGTGAGTTTTAACTCACATAATGCTCATTGTTAGTTTCCATGCACTGCGCGACTATTTTGTGTACCAAAGCATGCATATTTGCAACTCTCACGATTTATACTTGCTGCACATGAACTCTAGCATTTTCGAGAAAAACGTTGTGCTGAATATGTTAAGAAAGTGCGACTTGTAAAAGCAAGCATGTAAAATACAGATAAGATGATTTGCATCGTATGACATGGTACACCGGTACGTGCGGTATAATAGCCATGGGCTTACTATATATGTTAGCTTTATGGTCAAGTGTGTGAGTGTTATGTGGGCTTTGGATCCAATGGTTTTGTGACCTAGTGCAGCCATTCCCAAATGGCTAGGTTACTACAGGGCGGACATCATTAGTGGTGTGGGCCACCCGAGGTCAGACTCGGTCGTACCTCTAGTGTTATGTACGGTAGCGTACAATGGCTGGGGCATCAGCATTGTATTATAGGTCCCTTGGGATAGCACCAACCCTGCTCAGAAAGGGTAATATCTCGGGTAGACCATACTGTTGAACTATGACTGTCACTCTATATCATATGCATAGATCATATATCTTTATCACATTCTTGATAAAAATTGTCATATGAAACTGTTTCTTGCTTTATGAAAATAGAGTTCATTACTAAACTGGCATGGGCATTATTTGCGTTAATATTCGATTAGTCTAAGACTTACCCCCCTTTTTATTTATGTTTTCCCTTATCATTACGAATATCTGCACGGTTTAGCTATCCTAGAAGAGGATGTCGTCGGAGTCGACTTGGGTGATAGCAGAGGGCCTGATTCGGGTCATTTTTAAGGACATGGACCTGGTTTGGTTGAAGTCTATGTGGAAGGATGAAAGAATTGCCCACGATGATATGATCGCGATTTTAATCTCGTTAGCCCTACTTAAGCTTAGATTTAGGATTTGATCTGTTGACATTTTGTTGGAACAATGTTATGATATTATGTTATGGATTGTAATCCTATTTTGATGACCGGTACATTTGATGGTTATCTATATATCATGAGGTTATATTTACTCTAGTGCATGTTGTGTGGATGTTAAATTTACTGCTCTTTATTTCCTATAGTTTTCAAAAGTCTTCCGCTGAGATTTTCTCGTTTCGACGAGAAAGGTTGAAATCCTTGAGTCTTGTCCCGCGAGGGATAAGGATGGGAGACGAACCATAGCGTCAATTACTAGTTAATTGATTTTCCCATCGGGTTCGTTACAGTGCGGACGGGCTCCGCGCAGCCTTCCCCGAAACTGCTCCAAAGAGAACTGAATTTGGAATTTCATCCAGCCTTAATCAACAGCTCTGATCAATGAGCGTTTGTGTCCCAATTAAGCTGAAACTTTGCAAAGATGTTCATGACACATTAATTCTCATTGTGAATGGTGGAGATTGGGTTTTGAACATTTTGTATCAGTGTTTGATCCCGTGGACAGTAGCCTCTGGCAGAGGGCGAACAGACAAGACTAACTTCTCCTGTAATTGCTGCAAAGTGCTCCTACTGCGCTTGGAGATGCCAAATTATATGTGGAATGCAATTACAATCTTTTGATCATTGAAATATGCCAATTACATATTTGATAAAAATATCTAACAATCTATAGTACATGAGCACTCGCCCATTTTCAGAGAATTTTTCATTTTGCCCTCAGCCTCTTTCCCCTGTAAATACCCCATCCCCAATCGACCCCCAGCCTTCATTCTGCCCTCTGAGCCCTAGAGAAACACTGTTGGTTTGATTCTTGAGTGTGTGTGTAACGACCCCGATGAAAATCAGTTAACTGGTAACTATCTTCATAGTTCGCCTCCCAGCCCTATCCACTCGCGGATCCTAACCTCTTACAAGCAAGATACTTCAGCAGAAGACTTTTCTAGACTTTAGGAATAGAGAGTAATAATGAAACATTCACATAACATTCACCAGAGTAAACATAATTCCTCATAGATTAAAAGAAGTCACCAAATGTACCGGTCATTAGACCATCATCAAAACAAAATGATTATATTCCTCAAATACATAATTGTCCTACAAAAGATCAACATATCAAATCCTAAGCTTAAGTAATGCTAATGAGATAATAATCTCGATCATCTCTGCCCAGGTAGTTCCCCCATCATCCCACATGGACATCAACCATACCGGGTCCATATCTTCAAAAACGACTCTAATTAGGTCCTGAGCAATCACCCAAGTCCGGTCCATAGGTATCACCATCTATGCTAACTAAACCGTGCAATTATTCATAATGAAGGGGGAAGACATAAAATAAAAAGAAAGGGGTAAGTCTAAGACTTAGTGAATATTAACACAGATAATACCCATGCCAGTTTAGTAATGAACTCTGGTTTTTATAAAGTATGCAACAGTTCCATCATGACAATTTATTATAAGTGTGATATAGATATATGATATATGCATATGATATAAAGTAACAGTCATAGTTCAACAGTATGATCTACCCGAGATATTACCTTTTCTTAGCAGGGTTGGCGCTGTCTCAAGGGACCTATAATACAATGCCAGTGCCCTAGCCATTGTACGCTACCGTACATAACATTAGCGTCACGACCGAGTTTGACCCCACGTGGCCCACACCGCTAATGATATCCGTCCTCTAGTAACCAAGTCATTTGGGAATGACTATACTTGGTTACAAAACCATTGGATCCAAAGCCCACATAGCACTCACACATTTGACCATAAAGCTAACATGTATAGTAAGCCCATGGCCATTATACCGCACGTACTGATTTACCATGTCATACGATTCAAATTATCTTGTCTGTATTTTACATACATGTTTCTTTACAAGTCTCACTTTCATTAACATATTCAACATAACGTTTTTCTCAAAAATGCTAGAGTTCATGTGCAACATGTATAAATCATGAGAGTTGTAAATATGCATATTTTTCAGTACACAAAATAGTCGTGCAATTATGGAAAAAATAGTGCAAAGTATTATGTGAGTTAAAACTCCCTGGGTCTACTAAGTCCTCCGAGTAAGCCTCCAAACGTTCCAGGTCCTCTAAATCTGTGGAAAACTTCTATTAGTCCTAATTCTATCTAAAACAGCCTCAGAAACATGAAACCGAAGCTATTGGACAGCTTGGTTAAAATGGCATTTTCCCTTAATCGCTCCTAATCATACGTCTGGTATCAAGACAGTACATCCGCCTAGAAAGTTTCAGGTAGATCCTCATTTATTCCAAACGTCCATGTATCCTCTCAAATCGTTTCTAAACCCATCGAAATGGATTTCTAAGACGACCTCTCTCCAAATGAGGCCACCATGCAAATGATAATACATCCGATAAAGACAAACAATAACTTTAACAAGATTAAAGCACAATCTAGCTAGAAACTAAAAACTAACAATTAAGCTAGCATTAGAACAGCGTAATAACTAAGTAACGAGCTAGGTAAAAGAGCGTTACCTCCTTGAAGCGAAACTTCAAGAACTTCCTCTCCGATAGCACAAAAGCTCACAAATCTCACAAAACACATTCTCAAGTGTCTCTAGGAGCCTAGGGGCGTGAAATGGGTATGAAACAACGAAGTGGGGTAGGGGTATATATAGGTGAAGAAAAGCTGAGACACTCACCAACTACTCTGAAAAGTAGCGGACGTCCAGTACTATTACAAAGCAGTCCAAAGGTTGTATCGTACGTTCATGTATTATCCAGAGGTTTTCCAAAAAGCAGTGTACATCCGTGTGTCCCCAGGCGTACGTGCGTGTGGTCCCCAGTTTACTATTGTTAGCGTATGTACGGTGGTCCCCCTGTGTACGTCATCTACTAACAATAGAAGTGTACGTCCGGTAACCCTAGGTACATTGTTGTGCAATAATCTACCTAAATTAATAGGTAAGTAATTGTATGTTTTACCTGCAAGTGCACAAGGTCAACATGGTAGTATAAAGTGCAAGTACAGAATCATTCCCACGAGGATTGCTGAATTTATGTTTCAAAATAAATTCCTTAAGTAAAAACAAAGATTGATTGTTGAAGTGATGATAATACGAGGTAGGGCTTTGACATCCACCACTAATTATATCTAGCTAATATAACAATATGCCAATAATTTGATCATGTTATGTATATTTAATGTCTGCCAACCTAAAGGTATGGGTGTCTACTCTTTAAGCTATTGATTTCCCTAAGCAACGAATTAGGCATGGGTGTCTACTCTGATTCTTTTCTTTCTTAAAGGATTTAGCATGAGTGTCTACTAAGTTGTTCTTTAAGAAAGCATGAATCTGTGGAAATCGACAAACACATGAGGCCTAGGGCATGGGTGTCTACTCCCGGTTCCCCATGTTGATTAACCCAAGAATCCGGTGTGGATATCTTTTGTTACTCTTATTAAACCCAGGACTCGATCATCCAAATTGATTTAATTAACTAGTCCATGCCACATGCATATGTTGATCAGGCACACACATATGAGGAATTCATGAAAGTAGGAATTAACCAAGTTAAATAGCATAACATAACCATCACAAATGCGCCAATATTGAAATATTAACTAAACATAACTAGGGCTTCAATCTAGCCCTTCTAAATAAATTAGCTACACATAGAGTTGATGTTAAACATCTTCATAAAATAAAATAAAAGAAAGGAAAGAATAAACCCTTGTCTTGAGAGCTCATATTCTTCTCCCTTCTCCCCGCCTCTATTCTAAAGGCTTAGGAGTCTATTTATAGGCTTTAGAAGTCCTTGGAAAAGTAGTAAACCCTAGGGTTTTCGCAGGTTCAGTCCTATTACAATTTAGAGTTTGAAAAACCCTAATATGGAAATAGGGACATTGTAGCCGCCACTTGGAATGCCTCCTGTGCACGAGTGCGCTCGATCGCAGCCGGTGTGCGCTCGATCGCAGGTCTGCGATCGATCCTTCTCTTGCCTGCGCTCGATCGCTCCTGGCCTGGCTCATGCAGCATCTCCTCTGATATTGCGCTCGATCGCAGTACCAGGGAGCTCAAATTTTCCTATATTCTCTTTTTGAGCTTAAATCACCCAGTTTTACTTCACTTTCTTCCAAAAGCCCGTAAAAACATCAAAAACACAAAAAGGAATTAAAATGGCCTAATTAATTACAACCAAAGGATTAAAACATGTAAGATAAGGGTTGAAAATATGAATATTTTTGCGTTTATCACACCCCCAAACTTACAAATTGCTAGTCCCTTAGCAATACAAAACAAAAAACAGGAATGGAAAAACTGAAAACAAAAGATAAATCCATCTTTCGTGAGATGTACGATTGCATTTAGCATATGCAATAAGCCTTTCAAACCACTAGGAATTTCTTAGTGGACGAGTGAAGTCTTGTGAGGGTTTTCCAGAAATGTTACCCACAAATATCATGCATAGTTCATGTCATCCCAAAAATTAAAGTATCACTTCAAGGTCATGATTTTTTTATTCATTAGCAAGCTTAAAAAGATGAACTCCATCTTCACAATGAATTGGAATCTCAAAGTGCAATTACATACAAAGGACATGCTAAAATATCACAAGTTTGAAAACGGTGTAAAGTGAATTAGCACAAAATTATGAGGCTTCCAAATCTTTCCAATATGTAAATGTCTCCAAATCTCAAAATTCACTGAAATTCCTATTAGAATGACACAAGGCATATATATATATATATATATATATATATATATATATATATATATTTTCTTTTCTCTTTTTTGGTCAGGTTGTGCAATGTTGGTTCTCTTAAGCTTTCTAATTAACCCTTGTAACGAGTGTTAAGTCAATGACTCCCAAACCAGATGGTCTTAGGGCATTAGGTGTAGAGACACCCCTAAGGACCTACTAACTCGAGTCAAAAAGGCTACAAAACCAACTAACCATGACATTGATCAAATCCAATTTTTTCACCTTTTGACGTGAACACTCAATGCTTTGAGACAAGAGGCCCAGTTACTCAGTAAAAAGCTTTCAATTATCATTTATTTTACTTATATATATATATATATATTCAATATATATGCCAAGCGTCATCTAATAAGTCATCCAATTTCATCCAAGATGCAAAAACACACACATTAGACCTCATGTCATTCCTCACAAATTATGTGCTAATGTGCTTGAGTGCTCAGATCAAACATGTGATTTTTCAACTGTCCTCAACAAGTAACCAAACTAACAGATTCACTCATCAGATCATGTGTTCAAAATTTTAAACTCAATGATGAATTCAAGCCACAATTCTTTTAGATCAACTTAAAATTTAAAAGCAAACATGAACATACATAATTTTTTATTTTATTTTTTTATTTTTTATATAAACAAACAACACACAAAACAAATGAAATTGAGACAAAGTGTGTGTGAACATGTGTGCCCATACCCCCAAACTTAAATGACACATTGTCCCCAATGTGTCTAAGAAAAGGAAAGAATGTACCCGGGAGATGGTCAAATTAGTCTTGGAAAGCATGGCTCGTAGCACACCCCCAAACTTGAATTGAAGCACACTTGTCCCTACAAAATAGAAAACACACAAACAAGTAAAAATGAACAAAACTAAAATGAAATAAAATTGGAACAGAACAAGATAAAAAAAATAACTATGAGATGCTGCCAAGTGCGTCGATCGCACATGTTGTGCGTTCGATCACACTATCAGAGTGCAGTAGTCTCACATATGGAGACCTGCGCTCGATCGCATGTGTGGTGCCATCATTCGTAGTAACAAAATTGACAAAATACCAAAAACACCTAAAATACTAACACGACAAAATATAATTTAAACAACAAAATAAAAGGATATGCTATGGGGTGCCTCCCATGAGCACTAAGTTTAATATCTTCAGCCAGACTTTGGTCCTCTCTCAGTGTTGCCCAGACATAGATGCTCCATTTGGTGGTGGTAACCTAGCTAGGATGGACTGCATCAGATTTTCCAGGGCAGCTAAATGTTTGTCCATGGTGACCTTATCTTCCCTAGCTTCCCTTCTTTGATCAGCTAGTTCTCTCCTAAGACCCTCCATTTGCACACAAATGGATCGGTATTGGATGGCTCGAATATCAATGGAGGCCTCTTCTTCAACTTCTGCCACCGGCTCAGTTGCCGGTTCATCTTCAGCCATGGGCTCAGCCTCCTCTGCCTCTTCCTCTTCCTCTGAAAGTGCTTGGAGCATATGAGAGCAACTCTTATTCCATTGGCGAATGCCAAATATGGGAGTGGTTGTGACTAGTTCGTCTGCTGCAGTGCCCTTGATTCCCTTTTTTTGAAGAATATATGTGATTAAGTATGGGAACGACAACCCCATGAGTGAGTGGACTCTGCTCCCCCAACATGTACTCCATTCCAAAATTTATAGATTTGGTTCTAGATAATTTCAGGAATGGAATACCAGGCATCCTTGTGAAAGGCGTAAAGGGTTTGTAGAAATTGATCTCGCCTTTGCATTTTGTGTCCCAAGGGGAAGGCATTACGATGAAGCACCGAATCCACAAACCATAACCTTCGCGGCAACTTGGACCGGCTGCCAGCATTGTGGTGGGCATCTGCATAGTCCCCTTGGCACATATCTTCGATGATCTCTGCCACATAATAGCGGGCCGGTTGCTCGGCAAGATTGGCAATTTCGGGAGGATGCTCATGGTTGCATTGCAAGGCAGCAGCTATGTCGGCTCTCGTCACATGCACAATTTGCCCTCGAACTTTGGAGGAGATAGCGGCCAAGTTGGTAAAATCATGGGAGAGCTTGGCGTAGAATTCAACAACCAGCTTCCAGTAGACGGTAGAGGTGACTGGTTTGAAGAGCTTCTTGAGACCCCTTAGCCTAAACTCGGCAACCGCCCATTAAGTTGCCTCGTTATTTTGGAAATCTTCTCTGATGGCGAAGGTGGTTTCAAACTGGAGCTCCCGCTCTTCAAAAGCTGGCGGGGGAGAAAGATCCTGAGCTCCCGACCCTCTGGAAGATGAAGCACGTGTTCTAGGCATTGGGGAGTTGGTTGGGGACTTTTGTTGAACACGTAGTGTGCATTCCGATTGATTTACAATGACAACTTCGGCCAAGGATGCTCCAAACTCCCTGCAAACACACCACAAATCCAACACAGAGGCAATGTGGGTGGATAAACACCCACTATTGCAAAAAAAATTGAAAAAACATGGAGATTGGAGGAGTGGTCGGTGATGTTTTAGGGTTGGGGTGAGGTTGGCATATGATGTGGTTTTTGGTGAAAAGATGGTGGTATGGTGGCCGGAAAAGGGTCTTAGATGGTGGTGGTGTAGTGGATTTGGTGAAATCTAGTTGTAAAATGGGGGAAGAATGAGTGCCGAAGGTGGAGATTTGGGAAGGAATTGAACGGTGCAAGGAGAGATGTTGTGGGTGCATTTGATCGCACTAACAGAAAGTACGTAGCCCCTCTTGGTTACTGCGCTCGATTGCAGGGTACCCTGCGATCGATCGTAGTACCAGAATGTCAATTTTTTTTTTTTTAACAAAAGAAAAATGAAAGGTTAAAACATCAGAGATAGTCAAGACATGTGTGAAGGAAAGAAAGTGAGATGAAACAAAACGAGATAGAAAATGTTATCGTCCTCTTAGTGGCAGCAGTACCACTTTTGTGAGTAGATGCGCTTGAGGTTCTTGCTTGCTCAATGCATCTACTGATGGCTGTAGGACTCCTAGTGTGAAGAGCTGCACTTGAGCTCTTCAGAATTAGTCTCAAGTGCTATTGTAGGAGTGGGACCTCTTTGAACTGTGACTGCCTTCAGCTGCTGGTGATTGCTTGGGTTAGGTACTGTTTGAGCTGGGAATTCCCCATGCTTCCTCTCACTTAGCTCCTTTGCCATCTGACCCATTTGCACTTCCAGCTTTTGGATGGCTTGCTCAATCTTTGGATTGACATGTTTTTGATCAGCCATGAATTGTTGTTGTGAAGTCACCAGACTATGTATCATATTCTCTAGTTGGTTCATCTTTGGCTCTTGAGTTGGTTGACTTGCTTGTTGGGTCCCCTTCTGCTGTCCTTGATTATTATTCCAGGAGAAATTAGGATGGTTGCGCCATCCTGAATTGTAAGTATTGGAGTGTGGGTTGTTCTGGTAGGGATAATTGTTTTGTCAAACAAAGTTCACCTCTTCTTGTTCTGCAAAAGGACACTTCTCAGTGGTGTGATCTAAATGGGAACAAATAGCACATACCTGGCATTGCGTGTCTTGTTGTAGAGGTGAAGTTTTTTGAACAGTCATGGCTTTGACAACCATATCCAATTTCTTTTCTACTGCAGCCAACTGATTAGTTGATCCTCCACTAAGATTCACCTCATACATGCCCTTGCTCTTAACTCCTTTCCTTCCTCGTGAACAGAATTGCTGTGAGTGTTCACTTAATGTCTCAAAAATTTCCACAGCTTCCTCACCACTCCTTTCCATAAATGTCCCTCCGCAAGCTGAATCAACCATCCCTTTGTTAGTGTCATCTAATCCTTCATAGAAAATTTGTACCTGCTCATCTTGAGGGATGTTGTGATGTGGACACTTTAGGAGTAAGGAATTGAAGTGATCCCATGCTTCAAAGAACAAGTCTCCGTCTCGTTGTTGGAACATTTGAAGTTCCCTTTTAAGTTGCTTTGTCTTCTGGGCTGGGAAAAACCTCTTCAGAAATTTGGTGGTCAATTCTTCCCAAGTATGAATGGACTCTGCAGGTAAGGAATTATACCATAGTTTAGCATTATCTTTCAAGGAAAAAGGAAAGAGAACTAGCCCGAGTCTCTCTTGAGTGAAGCCTTGAACATTCTGCAACTTGCATAAGTCAAAGAATTCCTTAAGATGTAAGTTGGGATCATCAGTAGCTGTGCCTCTGAAGTGGGTCAATGCATTGAGAATTTGGGGAGTGATATAATAACTGCCATCCACCTCCGGTTGATATGCTATGCATGAGGGTTGATGGAGGGTTGTTGGCACGTATGCTTGCTTCATTGGTCTCCTCACTCGTGGTGGATTTGCTTCTAGGGGTCTTGGCCCAATTGGATTTTCTGGCACGTCTTCCATTTCAACTTCTTCTTCTTCTTCTTTGTCTCTAGGTCGTTGTCGAATTGTTCGCTCAATTTCAGGATCGAGGGGAAAAAGGGTTGAGGCTTGAGATCGACGACCTTGCATGAACTTGATTACTTCTTCAGTTAGGCAGCTTCAGTACTGCCTGGTCCGGATGCTCCCTGGAACTGCGCTCGATCGCAGGTTGGTGCGTTCGATCGCAGTGCACTCGATCGTACTTGGCTGACGATTGATCGCAATCATAAAATGCCAATCCACAACCTGAAACAGAAAACAGAAAAGTTAGGGAAAACAAGAAATTCTTTTTAATTTTTTTGCTAACACTAATTTAAAATTTAAAATAACAAAACTAAAGGAAAATAATTTTTAAACAAAATTCGCCGAAATCCCTGGCAACGGCGCCAAAAACTTGTTGTGCAATAATCTACCTAAATTAATAGGTAAGTAATTGTACGTTTTACCTGCAAGTGCACAAGGTCAACATGGTAGTATAAGGTGCAAGTACATGATCATTCCCACGAGGATTGCTGAATTTATGTTTAAAAATAAATTCCTTAAGTAAAAACAAAGATTGATTGTTGAAGTGATGATAATACGAGGTAGGGCTTTGACATCCACCACTAATTATATCTATCTAATATAACAATATGCCAATGCTTTGATCATGTTATGCATATTTAATGTTTGCCAACCTAAAGGTATGGGTGTCTACTCTTTAAGCTATTGATTTCCCTAAGCAACAAATTAGGCATGGGTGTTTACTCTAATTCTTTTCTTTCTTAAAAGATTTAGCATGGATGTCTACTAAGTTGTTCTTTAAGAAAGCATGAATCTATGAAAATCGACAAACACATGAGGCCTAGGGCATGGGTGTCTACTCCCGGTTCCCCATGTTGATTAACCCAAGAATCCGGTGTGGATATCTTTTGTTACTCTTATTAAACCCATGACTCGATCATCCAAATTGATTTAATTAACTAGTCCATGCCACATGCATATGTTGATCAGGTACACACATATGAGGAATTCATGAAAGCAGGAATTAACCAAGTTAAATAGCATAATATAACCATCACAAAGGCGCCAATATTGAAATATTAATTAAACATAACTAGGGCTTCAATCTAGCCCTACTAAATAAATTAGCTACACATAGAGTTGATGTTAAACATCTTCATAAAATAAAATAAAAGAAAGGAAAGAATAAACCCTTGTCTTGAGAGCTCCTATTCTTCTCCCTTCTCCCCGCCTCTATTCTAAAGGCTTAGGAGTCTATTTATAAGCTTTAAAAGTCGTAAACCCTAGGGTTTTCGCAGGGTTCAGCCCTATTACAATTTGGAGTTTAAAAACCCTAATATGGAAATAGGGACATTGTAGCTACCACTTGGAATGCCTCCTGCGCACGGGTGCGCTCTATCGCAGGTCTACGATCGATCCTTCTCTTGCCTGCGCTCGATCGCTCCTGGCCTGGCTCATGCAGCATCTCCTTTGATATTGCGCTCGATCGCAGTACCAGGGAGCTCCAATTTTCCTATATTCTCTTTTTGAGCTTAAATCACCCAGTTTTACTTCACTTTCTTCAAAAGCCTGTAAAAACATCAAAAACACAAAAAGGAATTAAAATGGCCTAATTAATTACAACCAAAGGATTAAAACATGTAAGATAAGAGCTGAAAATATTAATATTTTAGCGCTTATCATACATCCGATCAGAAAGTTCAAAATTCCAAAAAGACTCTATAGCTGACCCTAGTGACCTAAAACCCAAATTAACCCCTCTTTTAACTAAGTCACCTAAGCTTAGTTAATTATTTGGGTCACTACATTCTCCCCTCCTTATAAAAATTTCGTCCTCGAAATTTCTAGATAAAATACCAAAAGAACAGCACTTAACAAAAGGTAGAATGTTACCTTTCGTCCATAGTATCGATGATATCGTGCTCGGTAGGTTCCCGGGCTATCTCCTTCCATTCACCTTCTGGCACTACTTCGTCCTCAAACAGCTGTGGAAAATTGCCTCGTAAGTCATCTAATGCATCATGCTCGATGTTACCAACACTATTCCAATCGTCATCAATCTCTACTCCTAAATCATTCAGCTCACAGAAAGAGTAGTTCCACATACAATCCGGGTCGACTGGTATAGGTGCCATAATCCTGTAGAGAAAAGCAAACTCTTTCTTAGTCGAATATTCCATTATCCAAAACGGAAATAGGTATACTATCCAAGTATAATCTTGAAGAAAAAAGTCATATACAGTCATTCAAACAAATGCGGATAGGGGTTCCCCATGTCGTGCTCTACCTCCCATGATGCTTCCTTGACACCATGGTTACGCCACAACACCTTCACGATAGGAATCGTCTTGGTACGTAACACTTGCTCCTTTGTCGATGATCTTTACTGGCTCCTCAAGATATGTTAATCCCTCCTGGATCCCTAACGGCTTGTATTCCATGATTACATTAGGATTAGCGATGTACTTCCTCAACATCGAGACGTGGAAAATGTCATGCGTACCCACCAAGTTTGGGGGTGAGGCAACTCGGTATGCCAACCTCCCCACTCTCTAGTTGATCTTGAACAGTCCAATAAATCGAGGGTTGAGCTTCCCTTTCTTCCCAAACCGCATCACATCCCTCATGGGTGATACTTTAAGGAATAAATGATCCCCTACTTCAAATTCCAACGGTCGCCTTCGATTATCGGCATAACTCTTTTGCTGACTCTAAGCTGCACTCAACCTTTCCTTAATGATGAGCACCTTGACTCGAGTGTCTTGGATCAACTCCGGGCCCAATGTTTACCTTTCGCCGACGTTGTCCTAACACAAGGATGACTGACACTTACGTCCATAAAGTGCCGTATAAGGCAGCATTCCAATTGTCGCCTGATAGCTATTGTTGTAAGCGAACTCTGTCAGAGGTAGGTACTAGACCCAACTACCTTTGAAATCCAATATGCAAGCTTGCAACATATCTTCCAGGATTTGGTTAGTCCGTTCCGACTGACCATCCTTCTACGGGTGAAAAGCGGTACTAAACTTCAACTATGTGCCCATCTCCTTCGGCAGGCTTTGCCAAAACCTTGAGGTAAAACGAGAGTCTCTGTCCGATATAATGGTCAACGGTACTCCGTGTAATCGAACTATATTCTGAACATATAGTTTGGCCAACTTATCCATCGGATCCTTAACCTTCATCGGAATGAAGTGAGCACTTTTCATGAGACGGTCGACAACAACCCAAATGGAATCTTCCCCAATGGGTGTTCTACGTAACCCCAAAATGAAATTCATGGCGATCTCGTCCCATTTCTACTTCGGTATAAGCAAAGGCTTGAGTATTCCTGCTGGTCTTTGATACGCTGCCTTCACTTGTTGGCAAGTTGGACATGGCTCCCCAAACCTTGCGATGTCCCGCTTCATATTGTTCCACCAATATGACTCCTTCACATCCTTGTACATCTTCATACTGCTAGGATGTACAGTATATGGAGAATGATGAGCCTCGCTCATTATCTCCTTCGTTAACCCTTCGCTTCCTGGCACACACGCTTGAAATAGGTGAGCAACCCATCACCCTTAAGGCTGAATTCTTGTGCCTTTCCTTCTCCTAGCAACAACTTGATCTTGGAATACTCAGGGTCCTCCAACTGAGCGGCTTCAATCCTTGCAAGTAGCTCTGACTGAACCATCAGCTTAGTCAGGTGTGCAGGTGTACCTTCTCCTATTACTTCCAATCCCATCCTAGTGAATTCCTTAATCAATTGTGGTTGGGTAATTTCAAGAGCAGCAAGCTCCACTGTTGACTTCCTACTCAACGCGTCTGCTACAACGTTAGCCTTGCCAGGATGATAATTGATCTCACAATCATTATCCTTGGTCAACTCCAACCACCTTCTTTGCCTCATGTTCAGCTCCTTCTAAGTAAAGAAGTACTTCAAGCTCTTGTGGTCTGTGTAGATCTTGCACTTCTCGCCATACAAGTAGTGCCTCCAGATCTTTAAGGCAAACACAACCGCTGCCAACTCCAAGTCGTGTGTAGGGTAATTATGCATGTAAGTCTTCAGTTGGCGTGATGCATAGGCAATAACGTTGCCGTTTTACATAAGCACGCACCCTAAACCCTTTTTAGAGGTGTCGCTATATATCATGAAATTACCAGATCTCGTGGGTAATGCCAACACATGAGCAGTTGCCAAGTGCTTCTTCAGCACTTGGAAACTTACCTCACACTCATCCATCCAAATATAGCGAGCATTCTTCCTAGTAAATGCAGTGAGTGGTCCCGATAGCTTCGAGAAATCCTTGATGTAGCGTCGATAATAACCAGCAAGTCCTAAGAAACTTCGGATCTCAAATACGCTGGTTGGCCTCGTCCATTCTACCACTACGTTGACCTTCTCTAGGTCAACCGCTACACCTTCTCCGAAAATCACGTATCCGAGAAAAGGCATGCTATCCAACCAAAACTATCACTTCTCGAGTTTAGCATATAACTGCTCTCTTTGAAGCCTCTCGAATGCTTTCCGTAGATGCTCCTTATGCTCCTCCATCATCTTTGAGTAGATTAGGATGTCATCAATGAAGACCATTTTGAACTGATCCAAAAAGTCATGAAAGACTCTGTTCATCATGTCCATGAAGACAGCTGGCGCGTTAGTTAGTCCATAAGACATAAGTAAAAATTCGTAATGTCCGTAACGAGTTCTAAAGGCTGTCTTAGGAATGTCCTCTTCCTTCACCCCTACTTGGTGATAGCTTGAGCGCAAATCGATCTTGCAAAACACTTAAGCCCTTTGTTGTTGATCTAACAGGTCGTCAATCCTTGGCAGAGGATACTTGTTCTTGATCGTCACTTTGTTCAGCTCGCGGTAGTAGCTACACATCCTCATCGACCCGTCATTCTTCTGCACAAACAACACTGGTGCTCCCCACGGTGATGTACTAGGGCTAATAAATCCTTTATCCAAAAGTTCTTAGAGCTGTTCCTTTAGCTCTTTCAACTCTGACGGTGCCATCCTATATGGTGCCTTCGATATAGGATTAGTGCCTGGCACTGTTGTGCAAATATTTACCTAAATTAATAGGCAAATAATTATACGTTTAAACTCGCAAGTGCACAGGGTCAAAACAGTAGCATAGAGTGCAAGTACGAGCTCATTCCCACGAGGATTGGTAAATTTTGCTTAAAATTAATTTCAGTAAATAAAGCAAGATAACATGTTGATTTTGATTAAATAATGATAAAAGGTAGGACTTCAATATCCCCCACTAATTATGCTCAAATAATAAATCAATATGCCAATGCTTTAATCATATTATGAATACCTAATGTTTGCCAACCTAAGGGCATGGGTGTATACTCCTTATGCTATAGATTTCCCTAAGTAACAAGTTAGGCATGGGTGTATACTCTAACTCTTTTCTTTCTTAAAGGATTTAGCATGGGTGTATACTAAGTTGTTCTTTAAGAAAGCATAAATCTATGAAAATCGACAAACACACTGAACCTAGGGCATGTGTGTATACTCCCGGTTTTCCATGTTGATTAACCTAAGAACTCGTGAGGAATTCTTTTGTTACTCTATTAGACCTAGGACTAGGTCATCCAAATTAATTTAATTAACTAATCCATACCACATGCATATGTTGATTAGGCAAACACATATGAGGAATTCAATAAAACAGGAATTAATCAAATTAAGCATCACAATATGATTATCACAAAGGCACAAATATTGAAATATTAAATAAACATAATTAGGGCTTCATTCTGGCCCTACTTTGTAGTTTAGTTACACATGAGTTTGATGTTAAACATCTTCATAAAATAAAATAGAAAGGAAAAGAATAAACCCAAAAATCGAACTTGGAAAGCTCCAATTCTTCTTGGAATGTTGTGTCTATTTTAAATGTTTAAGGGTCTATTTATAAGACTTAGGAATACTCTAGAAACCCTAAAAATTGTAGGGTTTGAGCCATAGTTCGCATAGGACTTAAAACCCTAAAAAAGACACTTTCCAAAATAGGGCTGCGGCTGACTTGCCCTTCACGCACGGGTGCGCCTGATCCCAACCCGTGCGCGATCGATCACAGGATTGCGATTGATCTCTTGTGTTAGGCGCTCAATCGCAAATGTGATCGAGGCTACTTCTTGTGCGCACGAGCGCCTTGCTCGTCTTGGCTTGGACCTCTCTGGTAGTGCGCTCGAGAGCAGTGATAAGTGCCAAAACTTTCAGCTCAAAAATTGGATTAAGGTGATTCAAGCGGCATTGAAAAGCTAACTCAAAATGCTACAAATCATTGTGAAATATCGTTTTCCTAATTAAGACTGTCGCTATGCCAAAATTACCCCGCAAGATAGGAACGCAACTCTGGACGAATCCTATTCTGATTTGGACTTAGGTTTTCTTTATCCTAATTGGACTAGGACTTAAATCTCTGAATTTCCTAGGATTACTAGGGCTTCTAGGACTCTCCTAAGCCCTATCAATAGACCACTAAGCCTCACAATTCAATAGACAATTTCAAGGAGACAACTTTGGCGAGAGGAATTGGAGGCCACTTCTAGGAGCAGTTTTTGGTTCTTTCTTTCCCTTTTCTTTTTAGTTTATTTTAATTATGTGTAACTAACTCTTAAGGAGGGCTAGATTGAAGCCCTAATTATGTTTATTTAATATTTCAATATTGGCGCCTTTGTGATAATCATATTGTGTTGCTTAACTTGATTAATTCCTGTTTTCTTGAATTTTTCATATGTATGTGATTGGTCATTATATGCATGTGGTATAGATTAGTTAATTAAATCAATTTGGATGATCGAGTTCTTGGTTCAATAAAAGTAACAAAAGAAATCCACACCGGGTTCTTGGGTTAATCAACATGGGGAATCGGGAGTAGACACCCATACCCTAGGCCTCATGTGTTTGTCGATTTCCACAGATTTATGCTTTCTTAAAGAACAACTTAGTAGACACCCATGCTAAATCCTTTAAGAAATAAAAGAATTAGAGTAGACACCCATGCCTAATTCGTTGCCTAGGAAAATCAATAGCTTAAGGAGTAGACACCCATACCCTTAGGTTGGCAAACATTAAGCATTCATAATATGATTGGATCATTGGCATATTGTTATATTATCTAAGTAAGATTAGTGGTGGATATCAAAGCCCTACCTTTACCTTTACCTTATCGTTATCTTTATTTCTTTTCCTTAGTATTTATATCAATTTCGTGACAACTTTGATATTTTAATTAATTCTAAATAAAATTAACAATCTCCGTGAGATCGATCTCGTACTTGCTGCACTATACTATTATTTTGATCTTGTGCACTTGCAAGTTAAAACGTACTAAATATTATTTATTAATTTAGGTAGTATTTGGCATAATACGCAATAACCTTGCGATCAATCGCACTATCAGAACCTTTTGCTTGACTCAACGCTTCTAGCTTTTTCTCAATTTTATCCTTTAAGCTCAAGACTTCCAGAAATACTTTATTTTCTTCCAAAAGCCTACAAAACACAGTAAACACATAAAAGAACTAAAATATCATAAACTAACAAAACTAAGGAATTAACAAATATAAGCTAAGGGCTAAAATATGAATATTTTGGTACTTAACACACTCCTAAACTTACATATTGCTAGTCCCTTAGGAATACAAAACTAAAAACAAAATGAAAAGCAAAAAGATAAATCCATCTTTTGTGGGATATACGATTGCATTTAACATATGCAATAAGCCTTTTAAATCCCTCGGAATTCCTTAGAGGATGAGTGAAGTCTCATGAGGGTTTTCTAGGAATGTTACCCACAAACATTATGTAAGAGTTCATGTTATCCAAAACTTGAGTGTCACTTAAAACCATGATTCTCATTTATTAGCAATCTTAAAAAGGTAAACTCCATCTTCATAATGAATTGGAATTTTAAAGTTTAATTACTTACAAAAGACAGGTTAAGGCATCACATGTTGAAAATAGTGTAAAGTGAACTAGCACACAAATATGAAGCTTCCACTTATTTCCAATGTGCAATGCCTCACTATCTCAAAGTTAACTGAAATTCCCACTAGAATGAATAACTATGGCATAACTTTTTTTTTTTTTTTTTTTTTTTTGGGGGTCAGGTTGTGCAATGTTTAGTTCCCTTAAGCTTTCTAATTGACCCATGTAGTGATTGTTAAGTCAATGACTCCTAAGCCAAATGTTTTGGGGCATTAGGTATAAAACACACCTAAGGAGTTACTAACTCGAGTAAAAAAGGCTATAAAACCAAACTAACCATGACATTAACCAAATCAAAATTCTTCACCTTTTGACGTGAACACTCAATGCTTTGAGGCAAGAGGTCTAATTACATAGTAAAAGCTTATCAATGATCATTTTTTTTGATCATATATATATATATATATATATATATATATATATATATATATATATATATATACGCCAAAGTATCCATCTAATAAATCATTCAGTTTCACCCAAGACATAGAAACACACATAAGACTTTCATGTTATACACCACAAATTATGCGCTAACGTGCTTGTCTAAGATCAGATCAAACATGTGAACTATCAACTGCCGAAAGCAAGTAACCAGACTGAAAAACTTTATCATCAGATCATGTGTTCAAAATTTTAAGCTCACCAATGAAATTGAATCATAATTTTTTAAGATCAACCAAAATTTTAAGACAAACGATATATATATATATATATATATATTTCTTTTCACAAACAACAAAAACAAAATAAAACTGGGATAAAGTGTATGTAAATATCCTCCCATACCCCCAAACTTAAATTACATGTTGTCCCCAATGTGTGTGTAGTATGGAAAGATCTTACCCGGGAGATGGATGAACTGTCTGGACTAGCATGGCTCATCGTACACCCCCAAACTTGAATTTAAGCACACTTGTCCTTCAAAACAAACTACTAACATAACAATGGAAAACAAAAACTAAAATAAACATACAAAAATAAAATGAAAAATAACATTAAAATAAAAGGATATGATATGCGGTGCCCCCCATAAGCGCTAAGTTTAACATCTTCTGCCCGACTGTGGTTCTGCTTTAGTACTACTATTTTGCATCTTGGATAGACTGGAGTGCCAAATCTTCATCTCTTGGTACCAATTTCACTTCAAGATATGGCTTAACTCTGTGTCCATTCACCTTGAATGTCTCATTTTTTTTCTGGACTATGAACGTCCAAAGCTCCATGAGGAAACACCTTGGTGACCACACAAGGACCAAACCATCTAGACTTAAGTTTACCAGGGAAGAGTCTTAACCTTGAATTATAGATCAACACTTTTTGTCCTACATGAAACTCCTTCCTGACCAGTTGCTTATTTTGATAAACCTTGGTTCTTTCCTTGTAGAGCTTGGTGTTCGCATATGCATCATGCTTTAATTCCTCAAGTTCATTTAGCTGCAGCTTTCTCTTGTCACCAGCTTATTTCATGTCGAAATTGAACTTCTTGATGGCCCAATACCCTCTGTGCTCCAACTCCATTGGTAGATGGCATGCTTTCCCAAAGACCAACCGATATGGGGACATACCGATAGGCGTCTTGTATGCAGTCCGATAAGCCTATAGTGCATCATTCAAGCATAGAGACCAATCCTTCCGGCTAGGATTCACTGTCCTTTCTAGGATACTTTTGATCTCCCTATTGCTTATCTCCACTTGGCCACTGGTGTGAGGATGGTATGGAGTGCCAACCTTATGTGTGATCACATACTTCTTTATCAAAGAAGCAAATGCATAATTGTTGAAATGGCTACCTCCATCACTGATTATTGCCTTTGCGTCCCAAACCTAGCAACGATATTTTCTTGCAAAAACTTCACAACCACTATGTGATCATTAGTCTTTGAGGGGACAGCCTCTACCCATTTAGACACATAATCCATACCCACAATAATATATAAATAACCATATGAGTTAGGAAATAGACCCATGAAGTCGATACCCCATACATCAAAGAGCTCTACCACTTGAATATTTTACAATGACATCTGATTTCTGGATGAGATGTTCTCTGTCCCCTGACATCTATCACAAGAGCTGCAAAACAAAAAGGAATCTTTAAACATATTAGGCCAATAAAACCTAGATTGTAATACCTTAAGAGCTGTTCTCTTGGCCCCAAAGTGTCCTCCACATGCAAATTGATGGCAATGCTGTAATATGCTCAGGTGCTCCTCCTTTAAGACACAACTTCTAATGATTTGATTAGAGAAGAATTTGAATAGATAGGGGTCATCCCAATGGTAATGTCTACGTATAGCCATTTCTTTCTTGACTAGAAATACCTGGAGGAAAAACCTTGGCAGTTATATAATTAACAATATCTGTATACCATGGAAGTTGGACCTTAACTGCAAACAACTGTTCATCTGGGAAGTTTTCATTCAATGGAAGCCCATCTCCTTCTTCTTCATAAAGTAGCCTAGATAGGTGATCTACAACCACATTCTCACTGCCCTTCTTATCTCTAATCTCAAGGTCAAATTCTTGTAGTAATAGTACCCATCTAATCCATCTAGGCTTTTCATCTTTCTTAACAAACAAATATCTCAAAGCAGCATGGTCAGTGAATACTATAACCTTAGAACCAATTAAGTATGATCTAAACTTCTCCAAAGCAAATACGACAACTAATAATTCTTTCTCAGTAATAGAATAATTTAGCTAAGCACTATTCAATGTTCTAGAAGCATAATAAATAGCATGAGGTACCTTATTGATTCTTTGACCTAAGACAGCTCCTAAGGCAAAATCATTGACATCACACATAAGCTCAAATGGAAGGTTCCAATCAATTGCCATCATTATTGGTGCAAATGTGAGCAACTTCTTCAATATGTTGAAAGCATTCATGCATTCTTTAGACCATTCAAACTTGGCATCCTTGGCTAGCAATGCACAAAGGGGTCTAGAAATCTTGGAGAAATCCTTGATGAACTTTCTATAGAACCCGGCATGTCCAAGAAAACTTCTTACACCCTTCACTGTCATAGGAGGAGGCAGTTTGGAGATGATGTCAATCTTGGCCTTGTCCACCTCAATGCCCTTGTTGGAAATGGAATGACCCAACACAATGCCTTGTTGAACCATGAAGTGGCATTTTTCCCAATTGAGCACTAAATTGCATTCTTCACACCTCTTGAGGACACTCTTTAAATGATTTAGGCATTCATCAAAATTAGAACAAAAAACACTAAAATTATCCATAAATACCTCAATAAATTTCTCCACTTTGTCTGAAAAAATGCTCATCATGCATCTTTGAAAGGTGGCGGGTGCATTGCATAATCCAAATGACATCCTTCTATAAGCAAATGTGCCAAAAGGACATGTGAATGTGGTCTTCTCTTGGTCCTCTGGTGCTATTTCAATCTGGTTGTAGTCACTGTACCCATCCAAGAAGTAGTAGTATCTATGGCCAGCTAATCTCTCTAGCATTTAATCAATGAAGGGTAGAGGGAAGTGATCTTTTTTGGTCACCTTGTTCAGTCTTCTATAGTCAATGCATACCCTCCAACCAGTCATTATTCTTGTAGGTATCAGCTCATCGTCTTCATTCTTCACCACTGTGATCCCACTTTTCTTTGGAACGACTTGAGCTGGACTTACCTACTTACTGTCTGAGATGGGGTAGATAATGCTAACATCCAATAGTTTCAATACGTCCGCCTTGACTACCACCTTCATGTGTGGGTCGAGTCTTCTTTGTACATCCCTGGTTGGCTTTGCTTCGTCTTCAAAGAATATTTGATGCATGGATTTGGCTGGACTTATCCCTTTGATGTCAGCAATGGTCTATCCCAAAGCAGTTCTATGCTCTCTAAGAACTCTCAATAGCTTCTCTTCTTCCCCAAAACTTAGATTTGCAGCAATTATTATAGGTAGTGATTTGTTCTCTCCCAAGTAGGCATATGTTAGATGCTCTCACAACTGCTTCAAGTTCAATTTTGGTGCCTAGACAATAGAAGGGACAAGAGTAGTATTAGTAGGCACAAGAGTTTCAAAGGGAGGAATGTACTTACTTGAACGTGGTGGAGAGGCCTCAAGGAGGTGCACAGCTTCAATGATGTCATCAGTAACATCTTCAAGATCTGGCTTAATGTCCTGCTATGTGAAACTATGGGTGAGGGTGGCCTCCAATGGATCACTATGTTGGACCTGGAAAACTTGATCAACAACACTTTGGATCATACAAACATTAAAGCATTCTAAATCATCATGAGGTAATTTCAATGCATCAAATATTTTGAATTCTATTTTCTCACCGTTCACCTTCATACTCACAATACCCTTTTTTCACACAAATTTTTGTTTCAGCAATTCTCATAAAGGGTCATCCTAAGATGATAGGAAAAGGCAATAGCACAGGTGATTCTTCCATATCTAATACAATAAAATCAGCAGGTAAAATAAATTCACCTACCTTTACCAAGACATCCTCAAGTATACCTCTTGGTCTTTTAATGCTTTTGTCTGCCAATTGCAAGGTGATTGAAGTTGGTTGAAGTTCCCCCAAACCCAGTGTCTCATATATAGTGTATGGTAGCAAATTAACTCCTGCTCCTAGATCCAGTAGTGCCCTTTCAAAAAGATGGTCTCCTATTCTACAAGGAATGGTAAAACTACCTGGATCTTTTAGATTCGGTGGTAGTTTTCTTAACAACACCGCACTTACCTCCTCTGTTAAAGCCATTGTCTCATGGTCTTAAAACTTCCTTTTATGAGTGCAACAATCCTTTAAAAATTTAGCAAATGAGGGAATTTGTCTAATTGCATCTAATAAAGGAATGTTAATCTCTACTTTTTCTCAAAGTCTCAAAAATGTCAAGAAGTTGTTTTTCTTTCTTTGGCTTTACTAACCTTTGAGGGAAGGGTGGTGCATTCACCTTCTCCATTTTATTTACCTTGGATGTTAAGGCTTCATCTAGAGATGCTGGTGCTGTCTTTTCAGTTTTTATGACCTTGTCATTTCTAAGAGTTGTTACAGCTTTTAGTTGCTGGTGACCGCCTAGATTAGGTATTGTTTGGGATGGAAATTCACCCTGCTTTCTTTCACTAAGCTCCTTAGCCATTTGCCCCATTGGTACTTCTAGTCTTTGAATGCCTTGAGCGGTTATTTGAATGGCTTGATCGGTTCTTTGAATCACTTGATCGGTCTTTGCATTGACTTGTTTTTTGATCAGTCATAAAGTCCTGTTGCGTAGTCACCAGGGTGCGTACCATACTCTCCAGGTCATTCTTCTTTGACGCTTGAATTGATTGACTTGCTTGTTGGGAGTTCCTCTGCTGTCCTTGAGGGTTCAGAGCATTTTGATTGTTACTCCATGAGAAATTGGGGTGGTTTCGCCACACTGGATGGTAAGTGTTGGAGTAGGGATTGTTCTTGGGAGGATAATTATTCTGTCCCACATAGTTTGCTTGTTCTTGATCTGCAGATGAATACAAGGGGCAAGTCTCAGTAGTGTGATCAAAATGAGAACATATGGCACATACCTGGGGTTGGGCAGCTGGCTGAACGTGAGAGATGTTCTGAGTATTCATGGCGTTTACAATCATATTTAATGTCTTCTGCATGACAACCATCTGATCTTGCACTCCGCTATTTACTTCATACATGCCCTTGCTCTTTACTCCTTGCCTCCCTCTCGATGAGAATTGTTGGGAGTGTTCACTCAATGTCTCAAAGATCTCTATGGCTTCCTCACTGCTCTTTTCCATCAGCACACCTCCACAAGCTGAATCAACAACACCCTTGTTAATATCATTTAAACCTTCATAAAAAGCTTGTACCTAATGATCTTGAGGTAGGTTGTGATGTGGACACTTGAGAAGTAGCGCATTAAAGTGGTCCCATGCTTCGAAGAAAAGATCTCCATCTCTCTATTGAAAAGATTGAATCTCCCTTCTAAGTTGCCTTGTCTTTTGAGCTGGGAAAAACTTTTTTAGGAACTTATTGGACAACTCGTCCCAAGTACGAATGGAATCTGCAAGCAAGGAATTATACCATAACTTAGCATTATCCTTCAAGGAAAAAGGAAACAAGACTAACTTGATTCCCTCAAAATTTAGGCCCTGGATGTGCTGAAGCTTGTAAAGATGAAAGAACTCTCTAAGGTGCAAATGTGGATCCTCAGTAGCTGTGCCCTTGAAGTGAGTCAAGGCATTGAGTATTTGCGGGGATATATAGTAATTGCCTTCCGCCTTTGGTTGATAGGCGATGCATGATGGCTGGTTAGGGTTTTTTAGGATGAAAGACTGTTTTGTAACTCTTCGCGCTGGTGGTGGATTCTCTAGAAGATCTTCCATTGTTTCCTCAACTTCCTCTTCTTCTTTAGTGTCGGAGTTGTCTCTAGCCCATTGTTGAATGGTCCGCTCAATTTCTAGATCGAGTGGAAGGATGGTTGAGGCTCGAGATCGACGATCTTGCACAAGAAAATTTGTCTCTGCAGTCATAGCAGCTTTAATGCTCCTATCCGGATACTCCCTAGAACTGCGCTCGATCGTAGATTAGAGCGCTCTATCGTACTGCGCTCGATCGCACTCGGTCTCTGTTCGATCGCAGTAACAGAATGTAGGATGTCGTAGATGAAACAGAACAGAAAATAGATAAATAAAAACGAAAAATATTTTGGATTTTTGATAAAAACATAATTAAAATTAAAAATTAAAATAACTAAACTGCGGGAAAATAATTCTAAACAAAATTTGACACAATGCCCGGCAACGGCGCCAAAAACTTGTTGTACAAATATCTATCTAAATTAATAGGCAAATAATTGTACGTTTAAACTCACAAGTGCACAAGGTCGAAACAGTAGCATAGAGTGCAAGTACGAGATCATTCCCACGAGGATTGGTAAATTTTGCTTAAAATTAATTTCAGTAAATAAAACAAGATAACAGGTTGAATTTGATGCAATAATGATAAAAGGCAGGGCTTCGATATCCACCATTAATCATGCTCAAATAATAAATTAATATGCCAATGCTTTAATCATATTATGAATACCTAATGTTTGTCAACCTAAGGGTGTGAGTGTATACTCCTTAAGCTATAGATTTGCCTAAGCAATGAGTTAGGCATGGGTGTATACTCTAACTCTTTTCTTTCTTAAAGGATTTAGCATGGGTGTATACTAAGTTGTTCTTTAAGAAAGCATAAATCTATGAAAAATCGACAAACACACGGAACCTGGGGCATGTGTGTATACTCCCGGTTTTCCATGTTGATAAACCCAAGAACCCGTAAGGAATTCTTTTGTTACTCTATTAAACCCAAGACTCAGTCATCCAAATTGATTTAATTAACTATTCCATACCACATGCATATGTTGATCAGGCAAACAAATATGAGGAATTCAATAAAACAAGAATTAATCAAGTTAAGCATCACAATATGATTATCACAAAGGCGCCAATATTGAAATATTAAATAAACATAATTAGGGCTTCAATCTAGCCCTACTAAGTAGTTTAGTTATACATGAGTTTGATGTTAAACATCTTCATAAAATAAAATAGAAAGGAAAAGAATAAAAAAACTCGAACTTGAAGATCTCCAATTCTTCTCCTTGAAAAATTGTGTGTCTACTTTGAAGGCTTAAGAGTCTATTTATAAGACTTAGGAATACTCTAGAAACCCTAAAAATGTAGGGATTGAGTCATAGTTCGCACAAGACTTCAAAACCCTAAAAGAGACACTTTCTAGAATAAGGCTGCGGCTGACTTGCCCTTCACCCACAGGTGCGCTCGATCGCAAGACTGCGATCGATCTCCTGTGTTAGGCGCTCAATTGCAAATGCGATTGAGTCTGCTTCTTGTGCACACGAGCGCGCCTTGCTCGTCTTCGCTTGGACCTCTATGGTAGTGCGCTCGAGCGCAGTAACCCTGTGATCGATCGCACTATCAAAACCTTTTGCTTGACTCAACTCTTCTAGCTTTTTCCCAATTTTGTCCTTTAAGCCCGAGACTTCCAAAAATACTTTCTTTTCTTCCAAAATCCTACAAAAACACAGAAAACATATAAAAGAACTAAAATAGCTTAAACTGACAAAACTAAGGATTAACAAATATAAGTTAAGGGCTAAAATTTTAATATTTTGGCACTTAACAAGCACAACAAGCACTCACTCAATCCCAAATTCAACCTCTCTCTGTGGTGGCAATCTAGAGTAGTCTGTTGGAAAGACATTTGGATAGTCTCGCACCATAGGGATGTCTTGCAAGTCCTTCTTCTCTTCCTTCGCTGGGGTGGTAACGAACGCCAAAAACGCTTGCCCTCCTTCAAGAATAAGCTTTTTGGCCAGAATGGCCGAAACTGTAGGAGGTAAAGATCTCACTCGCGATCCAACGTATGTAACTTCTCCTTCTCCCCACGGCTTGAGCGTAACTTGCTTCCGAGCGCAGTCGATAACTGCCAGATGTGTTGTGCAGATTTTAATATACTCGCAAGTGTACGAATCAATTGTAGTTAATAAATTTCAAGTGCGAGGTCGAACCCACAGGGAATTATATTCTTGAAAGTAATTTTAAATCTAAATTAATTAAACCCTAATCTAGTTCCAAATTTTTGAGAGAATTTTTTGTTTGAATGAAAAAGCAAAAACATAAGCAATTTAAAGTGATTGAAATCTTATGACGAAGCACTAAGGTTTCGGAATCCGCACTCACAAATTCATAACAACATAATTTCATGATCTATAATATTCCCCAAAGTTCTCACATATAAATCTTAAGTTTGTTTTACTATTGCTTCAAAGAATTAATCAAAATATCCCATGTATCCATTCATAACCCAAATCACAAAAGAAATCCAATATTTGATCAAATCATTAACTGTATCCGTAAATCACAAGAAAATATCCAATCTTTATCAAAACACCAATTGTATCCAGAGAATAAATCACAGGGAAAATCTAATTTTTAATAAAGAAAACCAAGCAATCAATTGTATTGAATAATCTTAAATCATCAAGTGTATCCTTGAATCACAAAAGATATCCAAGAATTATTCAATCCAATTGATTAGAAGTAAAACATAGAGCAATTAAACTATTAAATTAGGAAATATTACATACATGAAACAAAGTTGCTAATCATAAGTGAGGCTTCATCTTCAACCTTAGTTGAAGGTTTAGCCTCTCATGTTATTGAAAGACAAAACAAGATTGATTGAATTCATAATGTAAAATTGAGTACTTACAAATAAGACTCACAAAGTTGAGATCCAAAAGCTAGGAAAACCTTAAACTCTCTTCTTTCTCCTTTGCAATCTTGAAATTCCCTATTTATAGACCTAAAACTTAGGGTTGTACAAGTTGAAATCAGATAAAATTCGTCCAGGTTTGTATCCTTTTATTGTGGGACGATTTTGGAATAGTAAATGTCCGAATTAGGAAAATCCTATTTTATAATGAATTGTATTATCTTGAGTTAGCTTTCCAATGCCGCTTGAATCATCTCAATCAGATACTTGAGCAAAAAGTTATGGTCAAAAGATTGAGACATGTGCAGAATCTGAATTTGAATCCAATCCGAAATTTTATCCAATCTGAACTTTAATCTAATTTGATCTTTAATCCGATTTAACCATTTCTTGGATTTGGTTAAACTTAACCACATTGTCTAGGTCTTCTCAAAGTATGTTTTCTTCTGAAAAGTAGTTTTTCTTCAACGACCTACAAAATACTAAAAACACAAAACTAACACAGAACATTAGATAATAACACAGCTAAAGGATTAACACAAGTAAATTAAAGGGTCCAAATATGCAATATTTGGCACACATCAAGATGCTTAGCAAACCAATCCATTCCGAGAATAACGTCGTAACTAACCATTGGGAGAACAACTAAGTTTGCAGGAAGTATCCTTCCACAGATACTAATAGGGCATCCGCAAACTGCATGCTTACAAACTACAGTCTTCCCTACTGGGGTAGCTATAGCAAGACCAGGTTCCAAAGTTTGTACTATAAGTCTAGACAATCTTACAAACATAACAGATATGAAGGAGTGGGTGGCCCCTAAATCAAATAAAACTAAATCCTCAAATCCAAGTATAAGGACAGTACTTGTCACTGCTTCCGATCCTCCTTCCGACTCTCTTGGAACATGCGCATAAACTCGTGCTGGCGCCAAAGGCTTCTGAGTGCTCCTCTTTTTCACACAGTCCTTGCTAAGGTGACCAAATATGCCGCACTGGTAGCAAGTCCCAGTTGCCATCTTACAAGGTCCCCAATGAACCTTAAAGCACTTCTTGCACAACTCCAACAACTGACCCTTCTGTGGCGAAACTTGAGGGTTTCTGGAGGTACGTCCTTGTGACCTCTAGGGTGGAAAACTCCCCAATGCCAACCTTTTAGCTGGTTTGGCTTCTACTACCGAAGCACCAGGTCCTTGAGCCCTCCTCTTTTGATCTGCATGCTCTGTTGCGTTCTCCTTCAGACTCTCTTCGTAGATCGAAGCTCGATCCACTAGTTGGGAAAAATCGTGAATGTCGAAGTAACTCATCATAATCCTGATACGAGAGTTAAGACATGTTAAGTGCCAAAATATTCATATTTTAGCCCTTAACTTATATTTGTTAATTCCTTAGTTTTGTTAGTTTGTGCAATTTTATTTATTTTTTGTATTTTCTTGGTCTTATAGGTTTTTGGAAGAAAAGAAAGCAATTCTAGAAATATCGGGCTTAAAGAGCAAATTTGGGAAAAGTTAGAGGTTTTGGTAGAGTAATCGATCGCACGGTTATTGTGCTCGAGCGCACTACCAGCAAAATGACCAGACAAGCGCACGCGCTCATGCACACAAGAAGCAGCCTTGATCACACCTGCGATCGAGCGCCCAACATAGGAGATCGATCGCATATATGCAATCGATTGCACACGAGCTACGATTGAGCGCACCCGTGCATGAGGAGCAAGGCAATAGCGCCCTATTCCGGAAAGTCTTCTTTTTCACCCCTTCAAAACCCTAGGCGACTTAGAACGCAAAAGCTATGATTTCTATTTTTAGAGTGTTCCTAAGGCCTATAAATAGACCATTAAGCCTTTAGAATAGACACAATTCCAAGAAAAAGAATTGGAGCTCTTCAAGTTCAAGTTTTTGTGTTTATTCTTTTCCTCTTTATTTTATGAAGATGTTGAACATCAAACTCATGTGTAACTAAACTACATAGTAGGGCTAGATTGAAGCCCTAATTATGTTTATTTAATATTTCAATATTGGCGCATTTGTGATAATCATATTGTGATGCTTAACTTGATTAATTCCTGTTTTATTGAATTCCTCATATGTGTTTGCCTGATCAACATATGCATGTGGTATGGATTAGTTAATTAAATCAATTTGTATGATCAAGTCCTGGATTTAATAGAGTAACAAAAGAATTCCTCACGGGTTCTTGGGTTAATCAACATGGAAAACCAGGAGTATACACCCATGCCCTAGGTTCCGTGTGTTTGTCGATTTCCATAGATTCATGCTTTCTTAAAAAACAACTTAGTCTACACTCATGCTAAATCCTTTAAGAAAGAAAAGAATTAGAGTATACACCCATGCATAAATTCGTTGCTTCGGGAAATCTATAGCTTAAGGAGTATACACCAATGCCCTTAAGTTAGCAAACATTAAGTATTCATAATATGATTAAAGCATTGGCATATTGTTATATTATTTGAGCATGATTAGTGGTGGATATCAAAGCCCTACCTTTTTATTTGTCTTTACTTCTTTTAAATATATCAATATCAATTTCGTGACAACTTTGATATTTTAATTAATTCTAAATAAAATCAACATGCTCCATGGGAACGATCTTGTACTTGCTGCACTATACTACTGTCTTGCTCTTGTGTACTTACGAGCTAAAACATACCAATTATTATCTATTAATTTAGGTAGTATTTGGCACAACAAGTTTTTGACGCCGTTGTCGGGATTGTTTGATTTTGTTTGAAAATTTTTTTTTCCTTAGTTTATTTTTGTTTTTGTTTTTAATTTTTTTTTGTTTTCTTTTGTTTTGTTTTTGTTTTTTGTTTTGGTTTTTTTTTTTTTTTTTTTTGGTTTTTTTTTGTTTTTTTTTGTTTTTTTTTTTCCTGTTTTTTCTAGTTTTCCGCAATTACTGTTCTGCTTCCGGAGGTGCGCTCGAGCGCCCATTCTAGGGTGATCGAGCGCACGAGCAAGTGTGATCGATCACACATCCAGACAGGAGCACAGAAACTGTTATAATTACAAATCTAATTTTTTATTTTCTTTTCATGCAGGGCAGTTGAGTCTGCATCTTCGTAAGTTTCATTTTTAATTTTGTTTTTAATTTTCCTTTTTATTTTTCCTTTTTGTTATTTTATTTCTGATTTCACACACATGGGGAGGCATTCCGACACCCCATGGACCATGTTCATTTTGCCATGATCCTTATCACCATGTTAGAGAATGTCCTTCAATAACACAAATTTCTAACAATTCTTTTGGGCATATGAACACATCGGTCACTAGACCGGGGAACAACCACTATTTTGATTCCTGTAACCCGTCATGGAGCCAACAGTCTAATCTCTCATGGTAAGCTCAAGCTCTTGAAATTCATGCTCCATAATTTCATGGACTGCAACATCAATCATAGCAGCAGTTCCATAATCATGCATATTCCCCTCAATCAGCTCCACAACAGCAATATCAGGCTGAGCCCCCTCCTCCTAAGGTCTCTGAAGAGTTGTTAGATAAGATCAGAATATTGACCGAGACTACACAACAAGCAATTAAGGAGATGAAGAACTCTTGCTTGCAAGCAATTACAAGGACGGAGGCCCACCTCAAACAAACCACATATTTTCTCATGGAGACCAAGTTACGAAAAATTAAGATGGAAACCATCCGATCAAGATTGGGGTTCCCAAACATGTTAGTAGTCGAGTGTTTAGGTCGGAGTGGTGGTCTAGTACTTTTATGGGGAGATGACATTGAGGTCGAAATCCAAAATTTTAGCCAACGCCATATCAATGGCATGGTAAAATTTCCGGCTGAGTAGACAATGCCATGGAAGTTTACGAGGTTCTATGGACACCCGGACCCAACCAAGAGGCATGAAGCTTGGGCAATGCTTAAATACTTGAAACAAGTACCCCCCTATCCATGGGTATGCATTGGGGATTTTAATGAAGTCATTTTTTCCTCGGAGAAGTGGGGGGGCAATGAACATCCAGTTAGCAAAATGATTGATTTTTAGTCGACACTGGCAAGCTGTGACTTATCTGATCTGGGGTTTAAAGGCCCCAAGTATACATGGTGCAACTTTCGGAAAGGGTCGAAATTCATAAAGGAGTGGTTGGACCGGAGTGTAGCAAACAAAGGGTGGAGAGACCTTTTTCCAGAGGCTGAGGTGTTAGTAGATGTGGTCACCTGTTCTGACCATTGCCCTTTAACTTTATGGTTAAAACTGGAGAGAACAGGAGGTGGGGGAAAAAAATCTTCTAGGTATGAAGCCCACTGGGAGATGGACGAGGGGTACCGTGAGGTCATCTCGGGAGTATGGCCTGGTAGGAGGGTGTTGGATGGGAATGCTTGGAATGATGTGGCCACGAATCTCTCAAAATGCAAAGCCGGGCTTGCTTTATGGAGAAGGACGCAGAATGGGTCTCTGTTAGGTAATATTGCTAGGATCCAAAAATGGCTTATTACCGAGCATGATAGTGAAGAGGCTAGTAGTAGGGAGTGGGTGCTTTCATTGCGGCGTGAGTTGTAGGGGCTTATGGCGAGAGCAGATATTTATTGGAAGCAACGAGCTAAAGCCGAGTGGCTAAGGAATGGCAATCGTAATACACGCTACTATCATGCATGCGCGTCCTCACGTAGAAAATCAAGTCGCATTTCTAGTATACTTGACGATAAGAACCATCAGTGCTCGACGGCTGAGGAGGTAACATGTGCATTCATAAATTATTTTCATGGCCTTTTTGCTGAGGTTCCTACAGAGGAGATGGAATCATGTGTTCAAAACATGAATAGAAGGGTGACAGAAGATATGAATGCTTCTCTTCTTAAACCTTTTATGGCCGATGAAGTATACCATGCGCTCCATCAAATGGCTTCGTCCAAGGCCCCGGGTCTCGATGGTTTTTCTGCTGGCTTTTATCAAACAAATTGGGAGATTATGGGCGAGGATATAACCCATGCCATTTTAGGTACTCTTAATTCCGGAATAATGCCCCCTTGGTTGAATATGACAAACATTGCTTTAATTCCAAAGGTGAAAAGGCCTAATAGTGTCACGGATTTTAGGCCTATTAGTCTTTGTAAAGTTTTGTATAAGGTGATTTCAAAGATTTTGGCTAACAGATTGAAGCTCCTCTTGCCCCAAATTATTTCTCAAACGCAAAGCGCTTTTGTACCCGGCCGATTAATTACAGACAATGTTTTGGTGGCATATGAGACTTTGCACACGATGCATGCTCGAATGAGGGGTAAGCAGGGATTTATGGCAATTAAATTGGATATGACCAAAGCATATGACTGGGTGGATTGGAATTTTCTCGTGATTGTGATGAGAAAATTGGGGTTTGCTAAACGGTGGATTGATTTGATTATGATGTGTGTCACAACTGTCAACTATGGCGTTCTCGTTAATGGCCAGGTTTGTGGGTCTATCAAACTAGGAAGGGGTATTAGGCAAGGAGATCCTATCTCCCTTTATCTTTTCCTCCTTTGTGCGGAGGTTTTAAGCACTTTGGTGGTCAAAGCCAACGAAGATGGGGTATTGACAGGGGTTCTCACATCGAAAAGGGGGCCTCGAATCAGTCACATTTTCTTTGCGGACGACAACCTTTTGTTTTGCAAAGCCAGCATGGTGGAATGGCATTCTTTGACGGAGGTGTTACGAAGGTATGAGTTGGCTTCGGGTCAACGACTCAATACTCACAAGGCCTCCATATATTTTAGCAAAAATACATCGTTAGAGAGCAAGGTTGCGATTTTGGATGAAGCGGGTATTCCGGCTACGCAAAGGTATGACAGTTATTTGGGATTACCGGCTTTGGTGGGGAAATTCCGTACAGCCGCATTCCGGGGTATTATTGACAGGGTGCGGAAACGCCTGCAAGATTGGAAGCTTAAGTTCCTATCGCAGGCCGGTAAAGAGATTTTACTTAAAGCGGTGATGCAGGCTATTACCACATATTGCATGAGCATCTTCCTTCTCCCAAAAGCTTTATGTGTTGAAATAAATACATAAATACGAAAATTCTGGTGGGGACAATATGGGAAAGAAGCTGGGATTAATTGGATGAGTTGGGATTGCATGGGTCTCTCTAAAGCTTCCGGGGGATGGGCTTTCGCGACTTCACTTGCTTTAATAAAGCGATTTTGGCTAAGCAAAGCTGGAGACTATGGAATAATTCGGACAGTTTAGTGGCCCACGTGATGAAGGGAAAATACTACTCGGATAGGTCAGTCTTGGAGGCTAAAGTTGGACGACGACCCTCGTTCGCTTGGCGTAGCATTCACTGCTCTTGTGCTCTTCTTCAGGAAGGGCTGATGTGGAGGGTGGGAAATGGTTCTACTATAAGGATCTGGAAAGACCGTTGGCTTCCCTCACATAGCACTGGTCGGATTAGTTCTCCCCCGGTTGTCCTACATTCGGATGCTACTGTCAGTGAGCTGCTAGACGGGGAGTCAAAGTGGTGGAATACCCAACTCTTGGCTTCAATTTTTGACCCAGAAGTTGTTCAACTGATTATGTCAATCCCTCCCAGCTATACCAACCAACCAGATACACTTATCTGGAGAGGCACGACCAATGGATTGTTTACGGTGAGGAGCGCATATCACATGCAGAAGGAGGTTCTCCAAAGGGACCAGGCTGAATGCTCATCAAAGGAGGGCTTTCTTATATTTTGGAAGAACTTGTGGGCTTTGCCGATCCCCCCTCCTGAAAAAAATTTCCTTTGGAGAGCTAGTCATGATATTTTGTCGACATGGGAAAATTTATGTTATAAGAGGATTATTTCTGATAACTCATGTCCCTTATGTGGTTTGGCGGTGGAGTCTGTTATTCACATCCTATGGCAGTGCCCGTCTGCTATGGATATGTGGAGCTTGGCATGTGCTAAGATACAGAAGAGTTCCTTTGAGGGAACGAGCTTCAGATTTGTGGTTGAGTCTTTGTTCAATAAGTGTTCGTTGGATGAAATGGTGCAATTTGCGGGGTTGGCCAGACGAATATGGTTGAGACGCAATGAAGTGGTTTTTGGAGGCCCGATGCTTTCCCCTCAGACGATGATTCTACGGACAACCCAGGCTATAGAGGAGTTCCAGTCTGTTCTAGCGCAGTGAGAGACGTTACAACCAGCTCCCATGGAGTCTCCCCCCTGTTCGTGGACTCCTCCATCCCCGGCATGGGTCAAGGCCAACTGGGACGCTTCCTTGGACACTCAACGAGGCATTATGGGGTGTTCAGTGGTGATTCATGGCCACAGGGGACAGTTGATTATGGCCAAATGCTTGTCTCACATGGGTTGTCCTTCACCGTTAGCTGCAGAAGCTCTCGCGGCTCTAATGGCGGTTTAGCTGAGTAAGGAACGAGGCTTTCAGCAGGTTCATTTTAAGGGAGATGCTAAATCTGTTGTTGACGCAATCAACTATGCCAAAGTAGATAAGAGTCGCTTGGGCCATGTGATGGACAGTTTAAAGATGGAGATCCAGTCTCTTCCCCTCTGGAAAATGTCTTTTATTCAGCGTGAAGGGAATAACATTGCCCATGTTCTGGCTAAGCATGCTTTACAGCATGTTTTGGAAAAAATGTGGGAGGTACCACCGGATTGTATTCGTGATTTATTATTACTGGAGCAATTTGCTCTGGTCCATTGATTTTAATGAAAATTCAATATTTATTCAAAAAAAAAAAAAAAAAAACATATTTTCTCAAAGAAGAAGCGCTCCAAAGTCAGTTGGTGACCAATCCCAATGGACACTACATGGAGGAAGAGAGTATTTGCTATCATGAAGAGGAACCATCTCCCATTTATGATCATTCAGATTCCTCTCCACATCAACAATATCACGAAGAGATACCTCCTCCGAAAAGTTCTACCCTAGAAGAAACAATGTTAGCTTATCTTAGCCAAATGGAGGAAATTAAGCGATCATTTGAAGGAACGAATAACTCTCGCACGCAATCATTTGACAGAATGGAGGCTCACCTCAAGCAAATAGCAAATATACTTAAAAAAGAAGAAAAAGAGTGTCAATTTCAATTGGTAGCCAATGCAATTGAGCACTACATAGAGGATGAGGGGACTTACTGTCATGAGCAAGCTGTCACATTGAGGAGTGAAGAGGTGGTTGAAAATTAGGTGGAAGAGAGGAAGGATGAGCAAAAGGAGATTCCACAAGAACAACATTGGGAAAGAGAAAAGAGCACTGAGAATTCTTCAACATCAACTCTTATTCCCGAAGTACCAAGAGTCCAGGAGAGAAGTCTGCTATAGCTACCAAATGAGCAAATTGAGGACATCAAGATAGAAAAGCTCCCTGAGTTTTCTTCTTTTTTTATTCCAATTCATGATTCCCCACCAGATGAGAAACTGTTTGAGAAAACTTTAGAGTGGTCCACCCTCATCTACAGACACTTGGAATCCCCCTGTTATAGAAAAAATTCATTCTCTTTGGTGCAAAAGAAGAAAAGACCGGTGTTTCAAGTTTAAACTTAAAGGTCAAAAAGCATCAAGTGCTTCAATGAAGGGGATTCCGTTGCTTGGCAGATCCCCTATATTTTGACTAAATGAGTCAGCTCCACAGGATCGAGCGCAGACACTACGCACTCGAGTCCTCCATCTGGGTCCATGATCTCCAACCAGGTTTTATCGTTACCATTGTTGTTCCAATTCATTCTTTGATTATATATATATATTTGTTTACAGCAATGTGTTGCACTTTACTAGTATTTGGTTGGAGTATCATCTAGTGTTCTAGTTTTATTTTGTTAATTTTAGATTTGTTGTTCTTTGTTTTAGTCTTTTTACCAAAAAAAAATAAAAAAAAATTGGCATTCTGTTTCTGCGACCGAGCGCATCACCACCATAAACTCACATCCCTACGCAAGTACAATCGAGCGCACTCGAGCAGAGAGTCACGTGACCTATTTTCAGGTCATCTCCCCCATTCCCCTCTCAATTTTTTTCCCCTGCGCCGTAACCCCTCTCCACCTCGCATCTGTAGTCATCTATCACCGCACCACCCCACCTTTCAAGGAAAGGATATTGAAGTGACTTTAGTCGACATTGCCATTACTCTAAAGTGCAATGATGAGCACCCTCCAGAGGAAGCACCGTTTGAGGCACAACCTCCCAGGTTCTACGTTGCAAATATAATTGCGAACATGTGTGGAGGGCAGTTTGCGGACAAGCATAATAATGTTGGCAGCAGGGCCAAGATACCTTCACAACTCTGGCTTATGAACTCTATTCTTCATTGCAATGCCTTTCCCTTGGGACACAAAACTCAAAGGCAAGATATATTCCTCCAAACACTTTACGCCTTTCATAAAGGTTTTTGGTGTTCCAATCCTGCGATTATTTGGAGCCAAATTCACAAGTTTTGGAGTGGGGTGCATTTAGGGGGGTTGCCCTTTCCATATTTACTCACTCACATACTTTGGAAAAAGGGCATAAAGGGCACCTCAGAAGTTGAACCAATCACCAAAACCCTACGGTTTGGCATAAGACAATGGAATCAAAGTTGTTCACACATGCAAAGGGTACCTCAAGCACCAGCAGCTGAGGCGGAAGAGTTTGAGGAAGAGCCTATGGAAGAAGATGAACCTGCAGCGCAGGAAGAAGAAGCGGAGGAGGAGACTGTCACTCTAGGCGGGCACCCTATCGTTCTATCAGTGAAAAGGTGGCAAAACTCCAGAGAAAGCTAGCAGATCAAAGATGAGAGGCTCGGGAGGAGAAAGTCCTAACAGAGCAAAGATTAACCAACCTAGAAGTACTGATATGGTCCATTCTAAACCGATTGCCATCACCTTTAGGAGCATCTTCTTCGGGACAGCAGTGAGAGGAGAACAATAGTCCGGCTGAAGACGTTAAACTTAGCCCTCATGGGAGGCACCTCACAGTTTATCCTGTTATTTTTTTTATTTGTTTTTCAGTTTATTTTTATGTTTATCTATAGTTTCTTTTTGTTTCCTTTTTATTTGTTTGAGTGTTTTGTTTTGCAGGGACAAGTGTGCTTCAGTTCAAGTTTGGGGGTGTGCTATGAGCCATGCTATTCCAGACAGTTCACCTATCTCCCAGGTAAATTCTTTTCATATTATAGACACATTGGGGACAATGAGTAATTTAAGTTTGGGGGTATGGGAGATACATTTACACACACTTTGTCCTAGTTTTATTTTGTGATTTGTAAAAAAAAATAAAAAATAAATAAAAGGAAAAAAAAAATGCATGTTCATGTTTGTCTTGAAATTTTGGTTGATCTTAAAAATTGTGATTTGATTTCATTGGCAAGCTTAAAATTTTGAACACATGATCTAATGATATGATTTTTCAGTTTGGTTACTTGCTTTAGGCAGTTGAGAATTTACATGTTTGATCTGATCTTTCTCACAAGCACATTAGCAAGAAATTTGTGGGGTATGACATGAAAGTCTGATGTGTGTATTTCTATGTCTTGGGTGAAACTGGATGATCTCTTAGGATACTTTCGCATATATATATATATATGATAAAAAATAAATTAAAAAAAAAAAAAAAAAAGATCATTGATAAGTTTTTCACTAAGTAGACCTCTTGCCTCATTAAGCATTGAGTGATCATGTCAAAAGGTGAAGAATTTTGATTTGGTTAATATCATGGTTAGTTTGGTTTCGTAGCCTTTTTTACTCGAGTTAGTAAGTCCTTAAGGGTCTTTTACACCTAATGCCCTAAAACCACCTGGTTTGGGAGTCATTGACCTAGCACTCGATACATGGGTGAATTAGAAAGTTTAAGGGAACAAAACATTGCACAGCCTGAAAAAAAAAAAAAAAAAGAAAAAAAAAGAAAAGAAAAAGGAAACGTTATGCCATAGTTATTCACTCTAATGGGGATTTCAATGAACTTTGAGATAGTGAGACATTGCACGTTGAAAATAATTGGAAGCTTCATATTTGTGTGCTAGTTCACTTTACACTGTTTGGAACTTATGATGCCTTAGCCTGTCTTTTGTAAGTGATTAGACTTTAAAATTCAAATTCATTGTGAAGATGTAGTTTATCTTTTTAAGTTTGCTAATGAATGAAAATAATGGTTTGGGTGACGCATGAATTTTGAATAACATGAATTGTGCATAATGTTTCTGGGTAATATTCCTGGAAAACCCTCACGAGACTTCACTCGTCTTCTAGGGAATGTTTAGAGGTTTAAAAGGCTTGTTGCATATGCTAAATGCAATCGTACATCCCACGAAAGATGGATTTATCTTTTTGTTTTTGTTTTTGTTTTTTAGTTTGTTTTTAGTTTTGTATTGCTAAGGGACTAACAATATGTAAGTTTGGGAGTGTGTTAAGTGCCAAAATATTCATATTTTAGTCCTTAACTTACATTTGTTAAATCCTTAGTTTTGTTAGTTTGTGTTATTTTATTTCATTTTTGTATTTTCTTTGTTTTGCAGGTGTTTGAAAGAAAAGAAAGCATTACTAGAAGTATTGGGCTTAAAGGACAAAGGTGTAAAACACCTATAAAACAAAGGTGTCCTTTAAGCCCAATACTTCTAGGAATGCTTTCTTTTCTTCCAAACACCTATAAAACAAAGAAAATACAAAAAGGAAATAAAATAGCACAAACTAACAAAACTAAGGATTTAACAAATGTAAGTTAAGGGCTAAAATATGAATATTTTGGCTCTTAACACACCCCCCCAAACTTACATATTGCTAGTCTCTTAGCAATACAAAACAAAAAACAAACTAAAAAGCAAAAAACAAAAAGATAAATTCATCTTTCGTGAGATGTACGATTGCATTTAGCATATGCAACAAGCCTTTTAAACCTCTAGGCATTTCCTAGAGGACGAGTGAAGGCTCGTGAGGGTTTTTCAGAAATGTTACCAACAGACATTATGCACAAGTTCATGTTATTCAAAATTAAGGTATCACTCAAAATCATGATTTTCATTCATTAGCAAGCTTAAAAAAGACAAACTTCATCTTCACAATGAATTGGAATTTTAAAGTCTAATTACTTACAAAAGATAGGCTAAGGCATCACAAATTCAAAATAGTGTAAAGTGAACTAGCACACAAATATGAAGCGTCCAATTATCTCCAATGTGCAAAGTTTCAATATCTCAAAGTTCACTGAAATCTCCATTAGAATGAATAACTATGGCATAACTTTTTTTTTTTTCTTTTTCTTTTTGGTCAGGCTGTGCAATGTTTGGTTCCCTTAAGCTTTCTAATTGACCCATGTAGCGAGTATTAAGTCAATGACTCCAAAACCAGATGGTTTTAGGGCATTAGGTGTAAAACACCCATAATGACTTACTAACTCAAGTCAAAAAGACTACGAAACCAACTTAACCATGACATTAACCAAATCAAAATTCTTCACCTTTTGACCTGAATACTCAATGCTTAATAAGGCAAGAGGTCCAGTTACGTAGTGAAAAAGTTATCAATGATTTTTTTTTTTTTTCACATATGTATATGCCAAAGTATCCATATAATAGATCTTCCAGTGTCACCCAAGATGTAGAAACACACACATCAGACTTTCATGTCATGCCCCACAAATTATGTGTTAATGTGCTTGTATAAGATTAGATCAAACATGTGAATTCTCAACTGCCTAAAGCAAGTAACCAAACTGAAAAATTTTATCATCAGATCATGTGTTCAAAATTTTAAGCTCACCAATGAAATCAAATCACAATTCTTTCAGATCAACCAAAATCTTAAGACAAACAAGAACATGCATATATATATATATAACAACAACAAAAACAAAAATGGGACAAAGTGTGTGTAAATGTGTTTCCCATACCCCCAGACTTAAATTATACATTGTCCCCAATGTGTCTATAACATGAAAAGAATTTGCCCAGGATATAGACGAAACTGTCTGGAATAGCATGGCTCATAGCATACCCCCAAACTTGAATGTTGGAACACTTGTCCTTAGAATAAATAAATGAAACCTAGCCTGATGGAGGACTCAAGTGCATAGAGCAAGTGTCATATGGAATAATGGCTAAATTCTGAGATTGATGACCTTGCATAAAAAAAGAAACCAATCAGATTTAGAATTTATAGCAGCTTCAGTATTGCTGGATGAAGGTGCGCTCGATCGCAGTAGTACGCTTGATTCCTCTGGTTGGGTGCTCTGTCGCACTGCTGCAGACTAGAAATACAGCAGCTTAGTACTGCTGTCTGGCAATGGTGCGGTCGATCGCAGTGGTACTTGTGCTCAATCGCACTGCCGCATGGTAACTCAAAGTTGCAGACATAAAACAGAGAAAAATTAAAACCACAAAATAAAAATAAATAAAAAATAATAAAAACTAACAGAATTTAAAAACAGAAACAGAAAACAAAAGGCAAAATAAAAGAAAACATAAAACATAAAACAAAAAATAAAAAATAAAAAATAAAAAATAAAAATAACAAAAATAAAAAATGAAAATGAAAAATAAAAGCAAAATTGAAATCAACAGCTTCAGTACTGCTGCCTGGCTGTGCACTCAATCGCAGACAATTGCGCTCGAGCGCCCATTCCTCGATCTCCCTGGAATGGGCGCTCAAGCGTATTATCGCAAAACATAAGCATATAGGTCTACCAGGCAGCAGTGCGCTCGATGGTAGTGAGACTATGCTCGATCGCATTGATGCAAATTAAATCAGATTTGCGTACAGAAACAGAAATGAAAAACAAAACAAAAAAATTAAACAAAAAAACAAAACAAAATTAAAAACTAAACAAAATAGAGAGAGAAAAAAAAAAAACAAAACAAAAAAGAAACTAAATTAAACTAAAGGAAAAAAAATTTCTAGACATAATTTAACACAATCCCCTGCAACGGCGCCAAAAACTTGTTATGCCAAATACCCACATAAATTAATAGGCAAATACTTGGTGCATTTTACTCGCAAGTGCACAAGATCAAACGATAGTATAGCAGGCAAATACTAGATCATTTCCACGAGGATTGGTAAATTATATTTAGAAGTAATTTCCTATTTAATTAACAGATAAAACTTAATTGTCACGATTGAATTAAAATAAAGAAATAAAATAAAAGATAAACTAGAACTAAAAAGGATTAGGGCTTTGATATTCACCACTAATCAGACTAATTAAGATAACAATATGCCAATGCGCCAATCATACCGGTATATTTAATGTTTGCCAACCTAAGGGTATAGTTGTTTACTTCTTAAGCTATTGATTTTCCTAAGCAATGAATTAGGCATGGGTGTCTACTCTAATTCTTTTCTTTCTTAAAGGATTTAGTATGGGTGTCTACTAAGTTGTTCTTTAAGGAAGCATAAATTTGTGAAAATCGACAAACACATGAGGCCTAGGCCTTGGGTGTCTACTCCCGGTTCGCCATGTTGATTAACCCAAGAACCCAGTGTGGATTTCTTTTGTTACTCTTATTAAACCCAGGACTTGATCATCCAAATTGATTTCATTAACTAATCCACACCACATGCATATGTTGATCAAACAAACACATATGAGGAATTCAAGAAAACAGGAATTAATCAAGTTAAATACACCAAAACATAATTGTAGCAAAGGCGCCAATATTGAAATCCTAAATAGACATGATTAGGACTTCAATCTAGCCCCAATTAAAATATAAACTACATAACAAAATAAAAGGTGGAAGAGAAGAAAAACTCAAACTCCTCTTGATCTAGCCTTCAATTCCTTTCTAGAGCTTGTGCCTCTTTCTCCACACTTTTTTCTAGAAGCTAAGAGGCGTATTTATAGGCCTAAAGAAATCCTAGAACCCCTAGTAAACCTAGAAAATTCGTAGGGTTTAGTCCTATTACAAGTGGGACTTAGAATATCCTAATATGGAAGGAAAGGGAATTTTGGCCGCAGCTGACTGTTCTCCAGCGCACGGGTGCAATCGATCGCAGCCCGCGTGGGCTCGATCGCATGTCTGCGATCTAGTCTCCTTGTGTGCGCACGAGCACAAGGCTGCACTCGCTCGTCTGGACCTCTCTGGAAGTGCGCTCGATCGCAGGTCCCCTACGATCGATTGCATTACCAGAATGCTTTTGCTTGCTTCAAATCTTCTAACTTTTTTCCAATTTTGTCCTTTAAGCCCAATACTTCTAGGAATGCTTTCTTTTCTTCCAAACACCTATAAAACAAAGAAAATACAAGAAGGAAATAAAATAGCACAAACTAACAAAACTAAGGATTTAACAAATGTAAGTTAAGGGCTAAAATATGAATATTTTGGTATTTAACAAGGTGCTGCTCTGTAAACGAAATGTCCACTGGTTCAGGGTGACCATCGGTCACAGGACTGCTGATTTCTAGCTCGTTAGGTCCGGTTGCTGGGTTGATTCAGGGCAGCATTCTATGCAACGAAGAGCAAAGTTTGAACCGACTTGTCTAGAACCGAGCGACCAACCTAGAGGTTAAGCCCTAACAACTTATCTATCCTATAATTTGGTGTGATAATAGCCTAGGTTCTCTTCTTCTTTTTACCCTAAAGTCTTTTCAAAGCATAAGGCTCTGATACCAACTGTAACGACCCCGATGAAAATTAGTTAACTGGTAACTATCTTCATGGTTCGATTCAGGGATCATAACCACTCATAAGCGAGAGACTTTAGCGGAAGACTTTTCTAGACTTTAGGAATAGAGAGTAATAATGAAACATTTACACAACATTCATGAGAGTAAACATAATTCCTCATAGATTAAAAGAAGTCACCAAATGTACCGGTCATCAGACCATCATCAAAACAAAAGGATTACATTCCTCAAATACATAGTTGTCTTACAAAAGATCAACAGATCAAATCCTAAGCTTAAGTAATGCTAATGAGATAATAATCTCGATCATCTCTGCCCAGGTAGTTCCTCTATCATCCCACATGGATATCAACCATACCGGGTCCATATCTTCAAAAACGACTCTAATTAGGTCCTAAGCAATCACCCAAGTCCGGTCCATAGGTATCACCGTCTATGCTAGCTCAACCGCGCAATTATTCATAATGAAGGGCGAAGACATAAAATAAAAAGAAAGGGGTAAGTCTAAGACTTAGTGAATATTAACACAGATAATACCCATGCCAGTTTAGTAATGAACTCTGGTTTTTATAAAATATGCAACAGTTTCATCATGACAATTTATTATAAGCGTGATATAGATATATGATATATGCATATGATATAAAGTAACAGTCATACTTCAATAGTATGATCTATCCGAGATATTACCCATTCTCAGCAAGGTTGGCGTTGTCCCAAGGAACCTATAATATAGTGCCAATGCCTCAGCCATTGTAACATCTCACCCCAATGACACACAATATTATCCGCTTTTGGCTCCACTCGAACCAGACTTCCCAAGAGGTCACCCATCCTAGTACTACTCCAGCAGAAGCACGCTTAACTGCGGAGTTCTGATGGGATCATGACCATCACGGCTTTAAAACGCGTTGTTGTCATTAAAGGTGTAGTATACATTTAAGCACATCCTCATCTCCATACCTAGGCAATGTGGGACGTCACAATCACCCCTCTTAGGACCCAGCGTCCCCACTGGTGACCCTCATGGGATTAGCCCATTCTTGGCGTCCGCCCCAGCGAGTGCCCGCTAACGACCTTCATGGGCTTGTGCACGCTCCCCCCATCTTAGGCTGGGCAATGGCTCTGATACCATTTGTAGCATCCCACCCCAATGACACATAATATTATCTGCTTTTGGCTCCCCTCAAACAAGACTTCCCAGGAGGTCACCCATCCTGGTACTACTCTAGCAGAAGCACACTTAACTGCGGAGTTCTGATGGGATCATGACCATCACGGCTTTAAAACGCGTTGTTGTCATTAAGGGTGTAGTATACATTTAAGCACATCCTCATCTTCATTCCCAGGCGATGTGGGACGTCACAGCCATTGTACGCTACCGTACATAACATTAGCGGCACGACCGAGTTTGACCTCGTGTGGCCCACACCGCTAATGATGTCCATCTAGTAGTAACCAAGTCATTTGGAAATGACTGCACCTGATCACGAAACTATTGGATCTAAAGCTCACATAACACTCACACATTTGACCATAAAGCTAACATGTATAGTAAGCTCAAGGCCATTATACCACACGTACCGGTGTACCATGTCATACGATGCAAATTATCTTGTTTGTATTTTACATGCATGTTTCTTTACAAGTCTCACTTTCATTAACATATTCAGCACAACATTTTTCTCAAAAATGCTAGAGTTCATGTGCAACAAGTATAAATCGTGAGAGTTGTAAATATGTATATTTTTTGGTACACAAATTAGACGTGCAGTTATGGGAAAAATAGTGCAGAGGATTATGTGAGTTAAAACTCACCTGGGTCTACTAAGTCCTCCGAGTAAACCTCCAAACGTTTCGGGTCCTCCAAATCTGTGGAAAACATTCTATTAGTCCTAATTCTATCTAAAAACAACCTTAGAAACATGAAAACCGAAGTTATTGGACAGCTTGGTTAAAATGGTGTTTCCCTGAATCGTTCCTAACCGTACGTCCGGTATCAAGACTGTACGTCCACCCAGAAAGTTTCAGGTAGAACCTTATTTGTTCCAAACGTCCATCTATCCTCTCAAATCGTTTCTAAACCCATCTAAATGGATTTCTAAGACCTCCTATCTCCAAACATGGCCCCCATGCAAAAGATAATACATTCGATCAAGACAAACACTAACTTTAACAAGATTAAAGCACAATCTAGCTAGAAACTAAAAACTAACAACTAAGCTAGCATTAGAACAACGTAACAACTAAGTAACGAGCTAGGTTAAAGAGCGTTACCTGTTTGAAGCGAAAATTTAAGAACTTCATCTCCTATTTCACAAAAGCTCACACATCTCACAAAACACACTCTCAAGGGTTTCTAGGAGCCTGGGAGCGTGAAATGGGTATGAAACAACGAAGGGGGGTAGGGGTATATATAGGTGAAGAAAAGCTGAGATGCTCACCAACTATTTTGAAAGTAGCGGATGTCCGATACTATTACATAGCGGTCCAAAGGTTGTATCATACGTCCAAGTATCATCTAGAGGTTTTTCAAAAAGTAGCATACGTCCAAGTGGTCCTTGGGCATACGTGCGTGTGGTCCCCAGTGTACCATTGTCAGCGTACGTACGATGGTCCCCCTGCGTACGTCCTCTACTAAAAACAGGAGTGTACGTCCGATAACCCTAGCTTATGTCCAGTCAGAAAGTCCAAAATTCCAGAAAGACTCTATAGCTGACCCTAGTGACCCAATACCCAAATTAACCCCTCTTTTAACTAAGTCACCTAAGCTTAGTTAATTATTTGGGTCACTACAGTATGTGTGTGGGGTTGTGAGTGTTCTTGGAGAAGAAGGAGGTCTTCTTGGAGAGCTTGCTCTGTTGAGGTAACCACTGCCTTTTCCCTTGTGTTTTGTTAAGTTGTTAAGTTAAGCCTCTTGTTTTGATAGTAGCTTAGTTGTTAATATCTAGAAGTTAAGCTTTAATCTCGTTATAGACTTTTCCTTTCCATTAGACTTAATCTTGTTGTTCAGAGGCGTTGTTTTGGATAGGAGGTGTTAGAAACCCTTTCTGTAGCCCTAGAACTAGTTGAGGAGGCTCGGGGGAGCATTGGACCAAATGAGGTTCCACCTGATCCTCTTTGACCGAGTGCTCGCCCCTAGGGGCATAGCACTCGCCCAAAGATGTTATAAGGAACGTCGTCTTGGCCCGACACTCTACCGCCTCTGTTTTTGCTTCTTAGGTTCGTTTTAATTGGACTGAGGACTAATAGTAGGTTTTCTACAGATTTGGAGAGCCCGAAACGTTTGAAGGAATACTCAGAGAGTTTATTCAACCCAGGTGAGTTTTAAATCACATAATGCTCGCAATTTATTTTCCCACTTTGCACGACTATTTTGTGTACCAAAACATGCATATTTACAACGCTCATGATATACACTCTGCTGCACATAAACTCTATCATTTGTGAAAGTGTGCTACTTAACAAGATAATGACACTGAGACTTGTAAAAGCATGCATGTAAAATACGGACAAGAGTAATTGCGTCATATGTCATGGTACACCGGTATGTGAGGGATAACGGCTATGGGCTTACTATACATGTTAACTTTATGGTTAAATGTGTGTGTTGTTATATGGGCCTTGGATCCAATGGTTGTTTCGTAATTGGGCAGCCTTAACGGGTGGTCACTACAGGATGTACATCATTAGTAGTGTGGGCCACCCGAGGTCGGAGTCGGTCGGGCTACTAGTGTTATGAACGGTAGCGTACAAGGGTCTGGTCACCGACATTGTATTACAAGTCCCCGGGACAGCATCAACCCAACTGAGAAGGGGTAATATCTCGGTTGACTGTCTATCACTGATTCTCATGATTATAAGCATGTACTATATCTATATTGCATCCATGGTTAACTGTCATACCTAAACTGTTGCATTCTTTACCAAACGGAGTTCATCACTAAGTGGCATGGGTATTATGTGCATTAACTCTCACTAATTCTTTGGACTTACCCTTTTTTATTTTTTCCCTCAATTATGTATAAATTGTGCGGTTTAGATAACGTAGAAGAAGATGCCTTCGGACCGGACTTGGGTGGTTGCTTAGGACCTAATACGAGTCGTTTTTGAGGAAATGGACCCATTGTAGTTGAAGGCCATGTGAGACAATGTAGGAACCATCCGGTCAGAGATGATAGAGATAGTGATTATGCTAACACTACTTAAACTTAGGCGTTGATTTTGTTATCTTATGTTCAGACAATTATTTTATGATTTTGGTTCGTAACCTATTTTGATGATTAGTCTGTTGACCAGTACATTTGGAGATCTATTTATGTTATGAGGTTTATCTTTACCTGGTGTTTATAATTGTGATACTTAGTTATTGCTTTCTTGTTTCTTGTGGTTAAAGTCTTCCGATGTATTCTCTCGTTTAGGAGAGGTTAAGATCCCTGAGCTTTGTCCCGCGAGGGGCAAGTCTGGGAGACGTACCATGGAGTCAATTACTAGTTAATTGATTTCCATTGGGGCGTTGCATATTTCATGTGAGACTTTATTTTCTATTGTATTATGTTCTTTTAAATATTGCATTATTATTGAATAAAATAAATCAAACAAGTAAATTATTCAGACCTTGTGTTTGTAAGAGTTGAGAGTACCTCTAATTGCTCACAGGAGGTCTTTGAAAATCCTACCATAGGAAGTCCAAGATTCCATGAAAATTCTATCATATCTATCATTTATGTAAGTTCTCATCCCATATTACGTAAGCAAGTAATATTTGTAGGGTTAAGTCGGTAAAAAAGTTGATCCATGACATGTTTATTCAAGTTTGTGTATATTGTCAATATTGACTTAGTCGGACTAAAATGGTCATACTTTTGAGTACGAACTCCGATTGAAGCAAACTTAATGGAGCTCAAAATTATACAAATTTTTATTTCATGAAAAATTTTCAATTCCAATCTTTACCCGGTCAAAACCGGATGTGAATAATGGGTAGAAAATCTGCATGTTTTCGGAACCGACTTTATGATTTTATAGCTATATTCTCAAGTCTATGTAAGAGGCTTTGGAGCATGAATTTGTGGGGATTGGAAGCAATATTTTGAGAGAGAAAATAGGCAATTCCTTCATATGCTAATAGAGAAAACTTATATTTTGTTACTCTCAATTGCTTCTTTCTTAAGTGTTTGTTGTAAAGCACAACCGTTCATCAACAACAGAAGCCTATTGGATTTCTAGTAAAGAAGATCAAGTATAGAAGTTGTCGAAAGGTTCTGGGGGAATGGCTGCGGTAGCGGGCAAGCAAGTTGTTTGCTTAGTACAAGGGTGTGTCTTTTACAAAGGTTTTGTAAGTATGAACATCTTGTAATTTTTCATTCTTCTATACTGGAATGATTTTTTGGTCAAGCTACCCTAGAGTGATTTTACATTTGAGGTGCTCAAAGAGTTTCCATTTTGTCACAAAAATCCTTGTGTTGACTGTGTGATGATTGATATTGTAACATCCCGATATTTCTCTTCTTTTATCTTGTAAATAAATTTGAATGTTGCGCTGAAATAATCTCATATAGCGGAAAAACTGAAATTTTGAATACAAAACAATACCGTTAAAATACTTTTCTTTATACAAAAATACCCAAAGCTAAGTCGTACAAGGCATTTATACAAATCTATCTGACAGTCTAAACTCTAGACAAAACTTAACCAACTTGGAATCTCTGTACATTTCAATATGAATCTCTAATCACAACTGCATAATTACCTTGATTTTCCATTCCTGCAAACACTACAAAAACTGTGAAGTAGTGAGTCAATTGATTTCCGACAATATAAATCATTGTTGAATCATATATATCAAAATGACAAACAAGTTATAAAACCACAAGAATCCGTATTATTGGATATCAATATCATACTCAGTAAGTAAGAATACTTACAGTGATTGTAGGAATGGATCATCAAAGGTAATTACTTGTTCAAACCCACTCTGCTGCAATTGATCCTTATCTAGAAATTTTCGATTCACTAACTCTTTTTTTCTCTCTCGCCCAAACTCTCATTCTCTCAAGTCTGCCTCTCTCGTTTGCTTTGGTTCAAAGGGATGAGAATAAATAAGTAAAGAAACAAAGAAGGGAGAAGCATTGTCGGTATAGTGGGAAAGCAAGAGAAATAATAAAATTGAAAGAATTCTTAGTGGTGCTAGGGAAAGTTGGCGTAAAAGTGGTTTAGGCCAATTACTCAAATTCATTAAAATAAACCAATAAGATGTCCAATACCTAATTTCCATTAATAATCCCACGATTTCCTCAACTGATAAAATCTCATTAAATCAATCACCAATTATTACAATCATACTCCCAATTATATTAATCAATCATCAATTATCAAATCTTTTAAATCTCCCAATAAAATAATCAAGATATAATCTCTCATATAAAATCAACATCATGATATAATAACCTCAAATCAATATTCATTCCTATAATATTCATATGATCTAATCAATTTTTCAAGAATAAATATCATTACCTAGTATGAATAATATATCATCAAATAAATATCTCTAAAATAAGACTTTAAAAATCTGGGACGCTACAGATATTTTGTGGCTTTGCGTTATTTAACCGTTGTAGAATTTTTATTTTTTAACATGCTGCATGATTGAGTTTAATTATGGTTGTTAATTTTTAAATTTCGCATTATATTGTCAATATCTATTCAACCCCCTTTCTAGGTGTTGTTTGGGGTCTTGGGCTATTATTTTTCACCTATTGTAACACGAGAATTAATGCTACAAACCCCAACATTTTTTTTTTTTTTTTGAAGAAAAGGATATTGAATTCTCATTGAAATCAGCAGGTGAGAGCATGACGCTCCACCATAACAAGTGCATTGATACAATCAGGCGGCTCAGAAAGCCAAAACCTATCCACTACACTCGTTGTTGCTTCTTTTGAGAGAACATGAGCTATACGATTCCCTGTACGCCTGACAAATGACATCCTCCATGGCTGTAAATCTGCAAGCTCCCGTTTAATATCAACCGCGAGAAGGCCCACTCTGCTCCAGTCCTCCTCCAGTGAGTTAACCGCAGCAACCACCACTTGCGCATCGCCCTCAAAATGGGCAGGCTTAAACCCCCGTGCTTTGCACATACGAACAGCCAACAGAGCCCCCCATGCCTCAGCCTCGGAAGGGTCAAGATTGCCAACAAGAGTCTTGCATGCAGCTGCAACCAACCGCCCCTCCTCATCCCTGACCACCACCCCAAACCCCATCAATCCCTGGGATGCTAGGACAGAAACATCCCAATTTACCTTCAACCATCCCGGTGTTGGTGCAGACCAGTACTCGGGATGAACAGGGTGTGTTGGTACAGGTTGGACATCCCCCGTAGCAGTCGCCAACGAAAACTCTTCCACAAAGTGAAGAGCGCCTTGAATCAAGATGTTAGGAGGTGTAAAAGCCCGACCAAAGACCACATAATTTCTTCTTAGCCACAGACGCCGGGCTATGCCAACAAATTGTCGAGTCTCCTCTGGATCACATTTTACAAAAACTTGATCAACCACCTGACTGAATTGGTCTCCATCGATCGACAGTTTTTGTAATTTAACCCCTCTCATACACCACACGTCCATGGCCGAAGGACACTGCCAGAGGATGTGTATGGTTGTTTCTTCTACTAGGCCACATATCGGACAGAGAATCTCATCTGTAATCTTCCTCCTATGTAGGTTTGTCCGTGTAGGGAGGATGTCGTGGCATGCTCGCCACAGAAAATTCTTTTCCACCGGTGGTACTTTCAGCCCCCATATACCACGCCAAAACCCTTGGCTTTCCCTCCCTTTTGAGCTCTCTGCCACCCCCTTTGCTTCTAAATCCAGCTGCATATAATAGGCACTCCGGACAGAGAAAGAACCATTTTGGTCCCTCTCCATATTTGCCTATCCTCTTGTTTTGTGCTACTGACCGGGATGGAATAAATCAATTGGATATCTTCCTTGGAAAAAAGATTTTCCAGCAAATCCGCTTTCCACCATGTCGTATCCTCATCGATAAGACTACATACTCTGGCATTTGGATCCAAGCCCTGCAGTGGAGATTGCACCATGAAGGTAGATGGTCGTGGAATCCATCGATCTTTCCAAATGCGCACTTTAGAACCATCACCGATCCTCCATATTAAGCCCGCCTTTAATAGTTCGCGCGAACTATGTATACTTCGCCAAGCAAATGACGGACGAGTACCCAACTTAGCTTCAAGAAAGTTACCACCCCGGTAATACTTCGCTTCCATGATTCGCGAGAGAAGACTATTCGGTGATTGCCATAGTCTCCATCCCTGTTTAGCTAGGAGGGCTTTATTAAAGCAACCCAAGTCTCGATATCCCAATCCGCCATTGGCCTTTGATGCACCCAAACGGGTCCAACTCATCCAGTGCACCCTCTTGGTCTCCTGGTAGCCCCACCAGAATTGTTGCATGAGGGAATTAATCTCCAAGCATAAGGATCGCGGAAGTCGAAAGACGATCATACTGTAGGTTGGAATAGCTTGGATAACAGCTTTAAGCAGGATCTCCTTTCCTGCCTGGGAAAGAAATTTCAGCTTCCAATCCTGTAACCTCCTCCATACCTGGTCTTTAATATTTTTAAACGCCGCCACCCGCGATCTTCCCACCAAGGCGGGGAGACCTAAATAGGTATCAAACCGCTGTGTAACGGAAATACCTGCTGCCTCCACAATCTTCTCCTTTTCAACCTGGGAAGAATTCTTGCTAAAAAATAAAGCAGTTTTATTGTTGTTCAACCGTTGCCCCGAGGCTTCTTCATATATATGGAGGAGACGGGTCAAAAAATTCCACTGAGATAGACTAGTCCTGCAAAAAAGCAAATTGTCATCGGCAAAAAAGAGGTGGCTTACACGGGGTCCTAGTTTAGAAGTAGGGACACCCGTGAGAGACCCCTCATTGTTTGCTTGGATCAGCAATGTACTCAGGACCTCAGCACATATAAGAAATAAGTAGGGAGAAATTGGATCCCCTTGTCGGAGACCCCTTGTTGGCACTATCTCCCCGCATGCCTCACCATTTACCAACACCGAATATTTCACAGAAGATACACACATCATTATCAAGTGAATCCACTTGTCTGCAAACCCCATTTTCCTCATTGTTTCTTCTAAAAAACCCCACTCCACCCGATCATATGCTTTACTCATATCCAATTTAACTGCCATAAAACCTCTCCTCCCCTTCATCCGAGAATTCATGGTATGAAGGGTTTCATAGGCAGCCAAAATGTTATCGGTTATAAGCCGACTAGGAATAAAAGCGCTTTGAGTCGGGGATATAATACGAGGCAAAATTTTCTTCAATCTGTTCGCAAGGACCTTAGAGATTATTTTATATAATACGTTACACAAACTGATGGGGCGAAAATCAAAAACATACTCAGGGTTCCTCACTTTAGGAATCAAAACAATATTTGTTGAATTCAATGTGGAGGGCATAACACCAGAATTTAAAATATCAAGAAGAGATTTACCAACCTCACAACCCATAGTCGACCAATGATGTTGGAAAAAACCCGTAGGGAGACCGTCGGGTCCTGGGGCTTTAAGAGGGCCCATTTGGTTTATGGCTATATCAATTTCTTCCCATTTAAATTCCTGCAGCAGATTTTCATTCATCTCATCCGATACCCGTCGGTCAAGAAACTGTAAACAAGATTTCCTCTCCACTGTAGGGCCTACCGAGAAGAGGTCAGAAAAATATTCACTAAAAGCACTCTGTATCTCCTCATGGGACTCACACACCGACCCGTTGACAGTCTTGATTTTCTTAATCCAGTTGGACTTCCTCCTTTGGCTAGCACAAGCATGGAAAAATTTTGTATTGCAATCTCCCCACTTGAACCAGTCCATTTTTGCCCTTTGTTTCCACATTATCTCTTCTTGGGTCTGTAGCAGGTTTATTTCATTTTTCAGCCTCCTAGCTTCCTCCCCAGCTCCTGCATCCTCCATGCCTTGTACAGCGTCTAGCCTTCTCCTCAAAGAAGATAATTGGCTTTTTGACGACAACAGAACCCCTTTCTGCCATTTAAAAATTCCAGCCTTACAGTTGTTCAGTTTTTGCGCCACTTGGGTCCATGTGTCTCCCACTGCCGAAGGTTGCTGCCAGGCACATGTAATTATCTCATTATACCCTTGCTCCTTCAGCCATTTAGCTTCAAAACGAAAGCTATTCTTTCGTTTAAAACCTAGTGGGGTCCCCACCAGACAAGCCGTCAAAACTGCATGGTCAGATGTTGTAGAAGTCTCAACGAAGATTTCAGCCCCCGGAAATAAATCACACCACTCCGAGTTTGCTACCCCCCTATCAAGCCTCTCTTTAATAAAAGTTTGGCTCTCTTGGCAATTACTCCACGTAAATTTGGGCCCGCGATACCCCAAATCGGAGAGCTCGCAAAACTCCAATGTCCTTTGAAACTCCTCCATTTGACTGTTCGGTCTACCCCTCCCACCCCATTTTTCAGCCTGAGATAAAACTTCATTAAAATCTCCTAGGCATAGCCATGGGATGGGGTTTCGCCCAGCCATAAATTTTAACAAATTCCACGCTTCTTTCCGTTTGTCCGCCACTGGGTGTCCATAGAAACCCGTAAAATTCCACGTGACTTGTGAGTCTGGAATTTGGATAAGCGCATTGATATGCCTCTGGCTAAAATTCTGAATTTCCGCTATTATATCCTCCCCCCAAAATAAAGCTAGGCCACCGCTTTTTCCCACGCTGTCCACCACAAACAGATTATTAAAACCCAATTTGTGCCGAATTACATCCATTCTCTCCCTCCTTAGTTTGGTCTCCATAAGGAAGACCATGATTGGGCGCTTCTCCTTCACCAAGCGGCAAAGGTCGTTAACTGTCCGAGGGTTCCCAAGCCCTCGGCAGTTCCAACTAAGGATCTTCATTGCGGTCAGCGGGGCTGCTCCACAGCCTCCGCCATCCCCGAACCATCAAAATGATCAGACTTTTCACCAAGCCCTTGTTTCCCTTCTGCCTCCACCTCCCTTCTTTTGCTGGTCCCCTGTTTTGGTGTATAAAGGGAATCTCCAAACAGCTCCTGCTCCCCCCTTTCCTTTCTTTTCCAACTTGTCACTTTTCCCCCACAAATGCCATTTGCAATCTCATTCCTTTCTTTCGAGAAACCCAGAGAGGCCAGCATTGTTTTTTCCACGTCAGCCAAAACAGGTCCGGTAAATGTGCCATCTGGACGTGAGTAAACATGTGGGGAAAGACCAACCTGACCTCCATTAGCCCCTCCCTTCGAATTCAATAAATTTCCCTCCTCTTTATCGCCAGCTACTGCATTTAATGCTTCATTGGTGACCCTTTGTTCCTTTCCATATGGAGTAGAGAAATCGTTCTGCATCTCGCCATTAAATGTAGTGTCACATTCCTTCTGTGAAAGCATTTTGCCACCCCGTCCCTGAGACTCTCGCCTAATATTACGCTGTCTGGCTTTTAATTCTTCAGTTTCTTTTTGGGCTTGGAAATGGTAGGATTCGCCCGCATTGCCATGATTCACGCCAAAATCCCCTCTGGTTTCCATAGGAAGTTTTGACTGATTACGGTTGTGGCATCCCCTCTCCGGCTAGCCGTGTTCTCCCTGGTACAGACCAGCGCCGTCAAAAAACCAGGTTTGGGACTGCCCCCTCTCGTCTTGGACCCCTTCAGACCCCCCTTTCCGCGTCACCGATCTTCCAAGACCCCTCACCGGCCTACGGGGTGGTGAAGGGACCCTCAACCAAGGCCCAAATTCTGTGGGTGCTCCTTGCCGTAAATTGTTCCTATTGGGGCAGCCTACTTTTCCATGGATGATGACCCCACAATGATAACAGTACTTGGCCAGTCTCTCATACTGGAAAGGGATCCACCGCTTTTCCCCTTGGATTTTGAGCATCCTCCCCCTTGCAAGGGGTTTCATGAGATCCATCCGGATTTTAACCCGTAGTGACTCGCCCCAACCTACCCCATTTCGGTCCGTATCAACCACTTCAACCTCACCAACAGAAGCGCCCAGCATTCGTCCCGTCTCCTTCCCCATGCACCCCAGTGGCAAGTTTACCATTCTCACCCAAAAGGCCTCTTCTCCGAAAGTGAGAATAGCAGGAGATGCCTTACCATCGAAATCCTCTATCACGAAGAGACTCCCTTCAAACACCCACGGCCTGCCCTCCAGGATCCGCTTCTTGTCCCCCTCCTCCGTGAATTCCACTAGAAAAACATTCTCTCCCAAGACTTTGAAAGAGAGATTTCCCGATGGTTTCCACCATTTTTGAAGGGTGGTTTTGAGCGTTTCCTTACTCACAAAATGATCCGCCATGAGTTTTCCGACCACACATGATCTTCCCCGTGTTGTAACTTCCTGCCATTCCAGAACCGGAGCCTCCCACTCCACGCATTCCTCCTCTGTCAACGACAGATTCTTCCACATTGTCACCAAAACGTCTGCCATACTATAGAAGCAAACTTTGTCGAAACCCCAAAATCACGTTATACTTTCACCGCCTCACAAAGGCATGAAAAACTATACTTCTCTACTAGGTGTGTTCTAGAGAGAAAACATGACGTTATCAACACATTCTTTCATTTCGCCGTACGGCTCGGGTTAGTTCTACCCCAACATTTTTTTCCAAATGATCTGGACTCCACATTCATTTAAAAAAAAAAAAAAAGGGGGAAAATCCAGTTTACCCCCTGAAGTTTCAGGAGTTTTTCAATTTTAACCCTGAAGTTCAAAAATTGGCAATCTACCCCCCTAAAGTTTCAAAAATTAGCAATTTAAACCTTCCGTTTAATTTTTCCGTCAAAATGGACGGAAATCTATGAAATTACATCATTGCCCTCAGGCTTTTTTAAAAAAATTTCCGTCCAATTTAACGGAAAAATTAAACGGAAGGTTTAAATTGCCAATTTTTAAAACTTCAGGGGGGTAGATTGTCAATTTTTAAACTTTTGGGTTAAAATTGAAAAACTCCTGAAACTTCAGGGGGGTAAACTACATTTTTCCCAAAAAAAAATCTAAACTTATTTATTTATTGAATGGACCAGATCATTTGAGGAAAAAGTGTTGGGTTCTTTAGCATTTCTCTTGTAACACATAATTAAGTCAATTTAAAGTGATCTCGTCCGGATAGGATTATTAACTCGTTTGGAGTAGCACAATACTCCTCCTTGTCCAGACCTATTCTGGATGAGATACCACACGACCACCTCGGATCTCCCTTAATTCCCCTCGTCTGGACTTGTTCCGAAGGAGATAGCGAACAAGCCTCTTGGATCTCCATTCTGAACAACTCCTCCGAGGCCACCCTTGGAGATGAACATAGAACTTGAATTGGAATTTCCCTGTAACATTAGCTCAGATAGCTCTGCAGGTACTGTAATTCTCAAATGCTACTACTATCTTGCCATATGAAACCAGAATGACCATGCTGTTCTATTGGAACTTGGAAGAATGCAATTGCATAAATTTCACACGTGTAAGCATTTAGATGAATTAGTACAATATGATTGGCGACATATCTCCCTTCCTAAATAAAAAAGTCTTGGATGTTAACATGCCAGTTGCTAGTATTTGCTATGCCGGCATGTGCTTAAATGCAAATGGTCTCGCTCCACTCTTGTACCCAACTCTTTAAAGACAACGAAGTCCCCTTTATCTCAAATTGGTGCAATATAGTGAAATTTCACAGCTCTTAGCTAATGTTTGATACCCGAAATAACTATTCCTTTAGAAAAATAAAAAATAAATAAATAAGGACTAGCTTTTGTTAGGAAGAAAAAAATGAGGTATAAAATAGCATTAGTGTTAAGACTATATGCTAAGGATCTAACACTTTGAGAGGAATAGCTATTCATTTTTTTAAGAAATAGTCATTCCCTCGTGGGTCATGAGAACGACTATTTCATTTCACATTCTTTCATTTTCAATTAAAATTATTCATTTTCTTGATTGAATAATCATTTTGCGTAGCAAACATAACCTTAGCCTAAGAAACCTCTCGCAAGCAGAACCAAGTCCACCCTTCTGTACATGGGAGTCATAAAGATTCTACTAGGGTAGTGAACTACATCAACTGCAATGCTTTATTTACAATCTGCATGAAACTTCAAAATTAAATGTTTGAAAACAAAACACAAGCTTTATACCATCATTATACAAAGTTCAAAGACAAAATATTAAAGAACAGCCAGTGTGCTACTACAAATGATGTTCAAAATAAGAAAAATGAGGTAGGCAAAGTTTATTTACTACTATTTGCCTGACTTGATTTTAAATATGATGAATCAGGCCAATGGCGGAGACAGCTATTTTATATTGGGGGTGCTGCTAAAATATTTTTTGCGCCCTAAAAATTTTTTTCACCTTAAAAATTTGGTAATTCACACAATATATGCATCACACAAAATATCTATAAAAGTTCATAAATATGTGCTGAAATTGATATATTAGAAATGTAACATGTCGACACTATATCAAAAAGATAAAAATGCAAAAAAAAAGTGTCTAGAACTGCACTTTACGGTCACTGGCCATAATCACTCCAAGAAGAACAACGGAAATTTGACCAACTATACATCATTTGAGATATTACATCAAACATGTGATGTGTGTTAAGTTTGAGGGTGCTGTGGGTTTTAAAAAAAAAAAAAAAAAATTAAATCCTTCCGTGCCTCCACCACTGAATCAGGCACACAACAAGTTCTTCTCCTTCAAGCTTTCAACAGTGTCCTTTAAACTCGCCTCCAAAGGAGTAAAGTTACGGCCTAAACTTTTTTTTTGATAAGTATCTGTGCATAAAGTTAAGGCCTAAACTTTCCGCCCTCTCCTTGGACACCTTGTAGGTTGACACAAAAGGCTTGTCATCTGCACATCTGCAATGCATAAAACATGAGTCAATTGTGTAGGATTATATTACAGTAGTAGGTGATATATGTTACACAACAGACTGTCCAATTAATAGGTCCTGGATTCAAATTGACTATCTTTGATGCTTGAGTTTGAAAATTCAAAACATTCAGTTTGAGGTAACCAAGCTATTCAGAAATTATATAATTTGTTGGTGTTGTAGTTTAGCCCACACTGGGACTATAAACACCAACACCAAGATATCAAACATCAACCAAAAGGAAGAAAAACCAAGACTACATTACAAAGGGTTTAGAAAAGGATCTTAAACACACTCTGATACCATGTTATAGTTTGCATGAAAAGTTTAGATAGAAGGTGGAAGCTCGTTACCATTACGTAGCCTACCTCACACATCTTATTATGTAGGTTTCAAGAAATATAACAATCCACGGTGAATGCCATTAGATTTTGCTCTTCACAAGTTTTGGCTGCATGTATAGTGCCGACTATAGTTGCTTGTTTTATCTGTACTACTTTGCCAGAGAATGAGTTCACTAATTGAGACTATTTCCTCAACAATTCAATAAATCTTTTATGGTGGGCGATGAGCCTCTTCACATGTAAGTATGAAACAAAAAAATACCAGAATGTTTAAAAAAAAAGTTAATTATTGGCAATTATAATTTGAGGGCTCAAATATATAACAAAACAAAATCCATTGAAATTGCAAATTTTCCCAGTAGCGCCCTTCACAATAAGCATAGACAATAAAGCCAGTCTATGAACACTTAAAAATTTTGCTACAATGCAGCCGACTTTAGGTTCTAGTTGTCACATCTCAAATCCCAAATGAGCATGGTACATGATACAATATCATCACTAGAAACCTCTCTAACACTTAAACCCAACCAAACATTCAACCATAGGGATTATGACCTCAATTTCATAATAGAACAAACAATTTGAAGAACATAAAAATGGACTGAAAATCCCACAATTCATGCATTCTTAAAACCCCAACTCTCAAACTTTATTCAATCAATTCCAATCCAATTCAAGTCAACCAAGATTGAAATTGTCCCAAGGAAGATAACGTTCGAAAACATACCCAAAGTGGTTCAATTTGACGAAAACCCTAAAACTAGAGCAGGACAGGGATGAGTTAAACCTCTGGCTTCCGGTGGAATTCCAGCCAATATGCGGTGGTTTGTGCGGTGGATTGTTGGGGTCACGTTCCTGGTTGTGACACTAAGTTTCTTTCCATCTTATTGTGTTTTGCTAGCTTTGTGCCCTGTACAAATAGAAGAACAGTTATCATTAAATTTCAAAGAGGCAGATAATATGCTTACTGTAAACTGCTATTATATATTTATATATGCACCTGTGGGCTATCGTGAACCACTCTTCTTGTTGGTATTTCTTGCAGCAGAGGACACCCATTTATCTTAACTCTTTTTAGTAAAGGAAGGTGGCCTGGTAACTTTCCCGACAGCTTGGGACAACTTTGAATAGAAAGCTCGCGTAGGTGTGGGAATTCTCCACAAGGAATCCAGTTCTCCCATTTCGCCATATTCTCGAAACATAAAGTCTCCAAGGATGCAAAAGGCTGCGAGACGCCTCCCTCATAAAACTCAGGACCAACCTTCTCCACCCTGTCCATACCTATGATAGAAAGGTCTTTGAGTGATGATAGTTGCCCAACTGGTGGCAATGATGTGCACCTTTTACAGTTTTCAAGCCTCAGGAGCACCATACTAGGAAATGAAGGAGGTCTTAACCATGTCGGAAATTCTGTACCACCAAATGACTTGATGGTGAGATCTTTCAAAGCCTTAGGAGGTTGTAACATGTTAAGTACGTCTAACTCACTTGTTTTGTCTTGCGGATCATCCACGTTGCAACTCCATTCCAACAACAACCCACCAAGATTGACCTTCTGAATTAAATTGGCGTATGTTGCATCCCTAGGTTGAATCACATTCTCTAATCTTGAAATGTGGAGTGTCCCTCCGAGATGCAACAAAGGCCCTAGCTCTTTTACACCGGAGCACGGACTTTTTCCCACAACGAAATCAGACAATGTTTGGAGACAAGTTAATTTACCCATTTGCGGAGGCATTTCTTTCAACCAACATGTTTTTCGAATATCAAGGTGGCGCAGGTTGACTAGGTTCCGAAACATTGTAGGTAATTTCTCTAGCTTAGAACAATTCTCTAATATCAATGCTTGTAAGTTGTAGAGAGTTGTTATTGATTTAGGCAATCTCGGGATACTAGTGTTAGAAAGGTCAAGGTATCGAAGATGCCTCAAGTCGCCAATTGATTCCGGTAAATCAATTATGTTGTATCCACCCAAAGAGAGCGCCCTTAAGCTCCGAAATTTCGGCAACAATTGAAGAGGAAATTTACAATTGAATTGACAGCCCCCTTGTTCTGGGCGCATAAAACGTAGGAGGGTTCGTAAATACGTGAGTTTAGAAATACCCTCAAACATTTGGCCATCAGATTTGCCGCCCATGTAAGACAAATGCCGAGCCCTTCTAGAAATTCGCCGCCCAAATCCATCCCCCAATCTAAAGCACGTATCTCCTGCAACCGATTGGGACAAATCGTTGACGAGGTCATGCATCACAAACCGCAATCGATGCCCGCTTGCCCGTTGGAAAAAGGACCTTGTCAACAGATCGCGAAAAAACTTGCTACCCAAATCTTCAACTTGCTTTCCGTCCTCTTGTGGGTGAACTACACCTTCTGCCATCCATAGCAGCACTAGCTGCTTCTCGGTAAACTCATAGTCCTTGGGGAGTATTGAGCAATACGCAATGCACCTCTTTAAATGTGAAGGCAGATAGTAGTAGCTCAACAAAAGAGCTGGAACAATTCCACTTCTCCCTTCGGGTATATCCCATATCTTGCTCTTCAATACAACTTCCCATTGATCACGGTTCAGTGAAGTGCGTAAGAGGCCACCGAGGGTCTTTGCGGCCAAAGGCAAGCCTTTACACTTTTCAACGATTTTTTCACCAATATCTTTAAGGTTTGGATATGAACTGAAGTTGCTAGCCCCCAGTGCATGTTTGGTAAATAAAGACGAACAAACGTCATTTGACAACTGTTTCAAAATGTAAGCTGGAACGGTACCCATCTTTGATGAAACCACGGGCTTGCGAGTTGTGATGACAATTGCACTCCCCGGAGCCCCTGCTTTTAAAGGAGCACGTAGGGTCATCCAGTCATGGTAGTTCTCATTCCAAACATCATCTAGAATAACTAGAAACCTCTTCCCCTTCAGATTCTCCCTTAGTTTGACATGCAAAAGATTTAGATCATTTTCATCAAAGTGCTCAAGGATGACAGATTCTAAAATTGTTTTTGCGACCCTAACAGCATCAAACTCTTCAGAAACACAAACCCATGCTCTTAGATCAAAAAAGTTCTTCACTTTTTCATCCTTGTATACAAGCTGGGCAAGAGTTGTCTTTCCTATACCCCCAATACCAAGGATAGGAATCACAGAGATTTCAGCAGGATCACCAAATTTTTCACCCAGCAACAATTCAAGTACAGCCTCTTTATCTTTTTCCCTACCAGAAACATGAGCATCAGTCATTACCGTATCTTTTTCCCAACCATAAACATGAGCATCAGTCATTACAGTATATTTTTCCGAACCATTTACATGAGCATCAGTCATTGCAGATCTTATTCTGTGTAACCTTCCATCAGCACATTCTTTCAATTTCAGTTGATATTTTCCAGTGATGAGATCATTGAATCGATCCGTGACCTCCTTTAACCTCAGCCTACTATTGATTTTAAAATCGCTTGCAGTCGAACGATTATAACAAGCAGAGATGAGGTTCCGTACCTTATATGTGCTGGCCAAATCTCCTCCCTTCAATCGGCGTTGCAAAGCTTCTGTGATGAATTCATCCAGCATGTCATCCAAATCGTAAGCCAAGTTTATGAGATCATCCAGCCATTTTTTCACAGGCCTCTCAGTAGGTTGCTTCTCCTCCGTATCATCAAGCACTGCCCGAATTATTGACAACGTTTTCCTCAACTGGTCCAGCTCTTTTCCGATTCCTTCTTGACGTGCAAAGTACAGTAGCTCGTGAGACGCCATTCTTTCAAACAGCCCTTGGAGAAGGAAGGACTCCATCGATTGCTTTGAGCAAAGAAATGAATCAGAAAAAGGATAGATGGTTTGTATGCTGCCTGTAAATCAGATCTCTTACCTGCACATAGTCTTGATTACCACATATATATAGGAGACATATGTTACATTTCCTTTCTCCTTTTGTGTTAAAGATTGTGGGGCCCTCTGCTGACATATGCTACATTTCCTTTCCCTTGCTCATTTTGTGTCAAAGATTGTGGGTTACATTTTACTGTTCCTTTCTCATTTTGTGTTAAAGATTGTGGGTTACATTTTCCTGTCCCTTTCTCATTTTGTGTTAAAGATTGTGGGGCCCTCTGCTGACATATGTTACATTTCCTTTCTCATGTGAAAGCAATTTCTTTAGTTTAGACGGCTGCGATTGCTTGATCCTGCGTTATGTGGGTAACCTTGACCTTTTAAGCCTTTTTTTTGACCGTTTAAGCTGAATTGATGGACCAAAGCTTTTTATTTGAACTAGTCAATACAGTACACAGATTAGTATTACCCGTGTAGTGGGATCCCGTAGATAGGGCCGAGGTAGACATCCAATAAAATAACTTTCTTTTATTCAATTATTTTTCTTTGATGAAGGATCTAGATTCAAAACATGATAATTGATATTGACTCGCAATTAATCGTTATTGCCAAGGTAGGAATCGAACAAAGTAAAGTAAACTTCTTCAGTTTTCCACCACCACAAAGTTCGAGCACCAGCGCCACACTATATAAATCTCGTTTAAATGTGCAATAGAGTTCCTTAAATTAAGGAAATTTAAGAGAATCAAAAGTGTTGTCATAGATTTATTTGAAATAATATTTAAACGACTTTATTTTTCTTTTATTTTATTTTTAACATTTATTTAAATAGAAATATACTATTTTGCATTCTATAATCTTTTTACCCACCGCCTTTTAATATTTTATAATACAATAAAATATTAAGAGATGGTGAGTAGAAAGTTTAAAGAATGCACTATAACATATCTCATCTAAATAATATTGAAAAATTAATTTAACTTTTTAAATTAAAAGTAAAAAATAAAATAAAGAAAAACTACTGCAAGTAAGTGCTCCTACATTCGATGACAACCATTTTCAAACTTGATGATATCCATCCAACAGAAGAAAAAAATTTGATTTATTTAATTAAATAATTCGGTCAAATTTCAGCAACTCCGGTGCCATGGCTTTCTCCGTAAAAAGAAAAGGATGAAAAGATAAGGAAGCATGAAAATTTCCTGTAGCCCTTTTTTTTTATTCAATTAAAAAAAAAAAAAAAAAAAAAAAAAAAAAAAGGAAGCATGAAAAAGACAAAAGCTTGAGCAATTTTGGATGTTCTTCTTGTGGACAGAAAATTCAAATGGGGATGATTGTGGGCCCTTGCTTACGCGCTTGTAGTAATGTGCTCGGTTATTTCCTTAGTCATGATTATCCTTCCACTTGAGCAATAAATTATAATGGGCCCTTGCGTGCGCGCTTGATAGTTTGACTCTTCGAGAGCAGACGAGGCAGACCTCCCATAAATTAACTTTCTTTACTCAATTATTTGCCGAAGGATATAGATTTTATATTTTATATTTTATATTTTTTTAGATCTACCTTGCTAGCTGTAGCCTGTATATACGAGGGGGAGTCGTGATTCAGAGTACAGCACGCCGTGCAGGAAAATAAAATTTTTAATATTTTAATGTAAAAAGAAAAAAAAAAAAAAAAAATTTGACGTGCTATTTTACTTCACCTTACGAGAGGATCCCACTGCACGGGTAATCTTGACTGTATTTGGCAATAAAATCGAAAAAGGAAATGAAAAGATAAAAATGTTATGATTAATTTTGATAATAATTTTTTAAAATTTTTGGTCCGATCCAGCCCTTCTTTGCCGAACACAGACCTTGTGTACGCTATTGAATAGTTCAAATAAAGAGTTTTTTATCCATCAATCAAGCTTAAATGGTCAAGGACACTCGCATAAAGCAGGATCAAACAATCTCAACCGTGTAAACCCGGAGAAAGACGAAAGCATTTTAATTTTTTCTTGTAATTATAGGCCTTGTTTGTTAAACCCTACCCCATTCCACCATGCTATTCATTTTATTTTATTTTAAAAAATATATATATATTTTCACTTTTATATCACATCATTTATTTTTTATTACTATTCAAATAAAAAAAAATCACTACAAAACAAAATTTTTCACTCAAGTGGAAGGAAAAAGACGAGGAATTGACAGAGCACATTTACCAGCATTGCAGCAAAGGGCCCTATATATTTATATTTAATTAATGGGTAAAGTTCACTTAACCCCTTAAATTATCACCTCAATGATAATCTACCTCCTAAATTATTAATTATGACAATTTACTTACTAAATTACCAAAACAATGACAATGTACCTCCCAATGTTAGCAAAATGATGAAATTACTCCTATAGAATTTTCAAGAAGACAAAAATACCCTTAAAATTTTGAAAAAAAAAAAAGAGTTAATTTTTAGTATTTTTGTTTTTATTTTAGCAAGGGTAGTTTCATCATTTCTAAAAAATTAGGGGCACATTGTCATTATTTTGGTAGTTTTGAGGGTAAATTGTCACAATTAATAGTTTGGGGGTGAATAATAAATTATCATTAAGGTAGTAGTTTGAGAAAGTTAAGTGGACTCCATCTTTATTTAATCTCTATAACAGTCAAAACATGGACTTTCTCGGAATAGCAATATCGGAGAATGGTCGGTTGTTCAAGGTTTCAGAGAAAAGCCATTTCTGCAATCCTGCTGGTGCTGGACATCTTTGTATCGTTTCCCGAGTCATCCCTTGCTACCCAGAAAACAATGGTGCTGTCAGAGGTCTTCATTGCTGTGTCCCTCCAAGCCCTGATTCAACTGCTGTCGTCTGGAGAGTTGCTGAAACTGGTATTCGGAGATGGACTTCGGAAAAAGCTGTACAAGTGGAAGGATACGCTAATAGTAATTCAGGAAGTCCTTGGTCACGCGGATGAGAAGCAACGTACTGACGGGGCGGTGAAAAGGTGGCTGGATGATCTCAGGGACTTAACTTACGATGCGATTGACATATTGGATGAGTTCGCCACGGAAGCATTGCGGGCCGAAAACCAGGCTAGCACAAGTAAGTTCATCCCTGCCTGCTGTACTCCTTTAGTTAAGACCAACATTAAACTTCGGCTAAAGGTACACAAAATCACTGCTCGATTCAATGAGATCATGAAAAAAAAGGATGAATTACAATTGATAGAAAATGTTGAGATGATGATAAGATGGACGACCTCAACTTCTTTAGTGGATGAGGGTCGTGTTTATGGCAGGCAGGGAGATAAAGAGGCTATACTTGAATTATTGCTGAGTGAAAGATATAATAATGATGCCAATATCTGTGTGATTCCGATAGATGGTCTGGGAGGGATTGGCAAAACATGTCTTGTCCAGTTTGTATTCAATGATGAAAAAGTGCAAAACCATTTTGATGTGAAAGTGTGGGCTCATGTTTCTGACAATTTTAATGTTCTTGGGCTAACAAAAAAAATTTTTACATGTGTCATCTATCAATCCTGTGAAGACAAGCATCTAGAACTGATGAAATTCATACGGGATAGCAATGACTTAAACTTGTTGCAAATCGAACTACAGAAGCTACTGTGTGGAGAGTCGTTTTTGGTCATTCTGGATGATGTCTGGACTTTTGAGTACAAGCAGTGGAAATTACTACTCATCCCTTTCCTAAAAGGGAATCCAAGAAATAGAATTATCGTCACGACTCGCGATCAAGGAGTTTCATCAAAGGTGGGTACCGTTCCAGCTTACCATTTGCAAGTGCTATCTGATGATGCTTGTTTATCAGTATTTAACCTACATGCCATGGGAGAAAGAGCCTTCAGTGCAGCTGATCCAAACCTTGCAGATATTGGTGGGAGAATCTGCCGTGAAAAGTGTAAAGGCTTGCCTTTGGCGGCGGTTTCTTATGGAGGCATCTTACACTCAAATGAAGAACCGGATCCTCGTAACTGGGAAGAAGTATCGAATAGGAGGATATTGGATGCGCCACAAGAGAGAGAGGAAATATTTTCAGATCTTATGCGGAGCTACGATGTTCTCCCTTTGCATTTAAAGAGGTGCTTTGAGCATTGTTCAATAATTCCTGAAGGTTATGAATTTGACGAGGGGTGGCTTGTTCGAATATGGATGGCAGAAAGTTTAATTCAACCAGAAACGGAAGATTTGGGTAGAGAGTATTTTCGAGTGCTGGTAAAGAAGTCATTTTTCCAAAAATCGAGCAACGATGAATCAAAATTTATGATGCATGACCTTGTCAACTGTTTGGCTCAATGGATTGGAAGAGGTACATACTTTCGGATGGATAATATATCTAAGGAAGATCTTAAAAAGGCTCGGCATTTATCCTACTTGTGTGACCACAATAGTTGTCCTCACAACTTTGAGGCTTGGTCTGAACTTACAGCTCGTTTACGAACCTTCTTACCTCTTGTGCCCCCAAATCATTGGGGTTGTCACTGCAATTGTAATTTTCCTCTTCCATTGTTGTTAAAATGCCAACGCTTACGGGTGCTCTCTTTGAGTGGATACCATATAACTGAGTTACCAGAATTAATTGGTGATTTAAAGTATCTACGATACCTTGATCTTTCTAACACTAGTATCAAGAGCCTGCCTCAGTCGATAACCACTCTCTACAATTTACAAACATTATTATTAGAGAATTGTCCTGACCTAAGGAAATTCCCTTCAAAGTTTGTGAAGCTAGTCAACCTGCGCTACCTCGATATCCGAAGAACATGTTTACCCGAAGAAATCCCTCGTCAAATGGATGCATTAACTTGTTTATTGACATAAATGGATGTCCTCTGCTATAATGTTGCAAGAAAGACCAAAGACGAGTGGTTCAAGACAGCCCACAGGTATACTAGTATATATAATAGCAATTTATGGTAAGCATATTAATTATCTGCCTCTCTGAAATTTAATGATTACTGTTCTTCTATCTTTCTTGTGATGATACCAATGCTAGTCGACTCGAATTGCATTGCGTTGGATTTAATTGATTAAAGTTTGACCTTGTTAACTATGCTTAAATTGTGGGATTTTCAGTCCAGTTGTATGTATGTTCTTACAAATTGTTTGTTCTATTATGAAATTGAGGTCATAATTTCTATGATTGAATGCTTGGTTCAGATTGATTGGGATTTGAGATGTAACAACTAGAACCCAAAGTCGGCTGCATTAATATTCTAGCAAAATTATATTAGTGCTTATGTAGACTAGACTCTTTAAATTTCAATGCTTATTGTGAAGCACACTACTGGGAAATTTTCCAATTTCAATGGATTTTGTTTTGTTATATATTTGATGCCCTCAAATTGTAGTTCAACTTTTCTTTTAAACTTTCTGTTAGTTTTTGTTTCATAATTATATATGAAGAGGCCCATGATTTGCCCACCATAAAATCTTCTGTTAAGCAAACAGTCTCATCAGTTAGTAAACTCATTCTCTAGCAAAGTAGTACATAGAAAAAACCAACTATTTTGGAGCCCTGTTCTGATTTTGGTAAAGTCATTCATTTTTTTTATTTAATGTCACATGAAAATGGAGCCTATTGTTGATTTTGGTAAATTAGTTTGGAGGTAGATCGAGGAAGTTGTTTCTTCGATTTTGATATGGGTGATTTTGATATGGGTAACAGGTTGTCGAACGGGATGATTTATGGGTTGAAGATCTTTGTTAAAATGGAACAAGTTTGAGTTGAAGATATTGTTTCAGATTTAGTTTGCTACTAAGGGTATGTTGTTCTTATTATTTAGATAGTGAAAGTTTTAGGAGAAACTGTTGCTTAATCCAAACCAGGGCAGCTTCTTGTATATATAGGATGTGCTGAGATGATGTGCATCTCAGCAGCAGGGGACAAGTCGTGAAACAGGGAGCTTGAAAAGGCTCCATGAATTAGGGAGAAAAGGCTGCTGCAGGGGCTGTCCAGTCAGCATGAAATCCTCTGCTGATTTCCAATGCTTAATCTGAGGAATCTTTTGGTGATTGTCATGCAGCTCATGCAACTCGCGATTGTGAGGATGTGTTAAAGTATGTGACTTTTTCAACCCATTAAAACGGTGGGCCCAGCATTAGTCCTTTTCCAAGTAGGAGAGGTTTTTTTTGTTTCAACCGGTTTTTCCTTGTATTCCTACACTATTGGTTGTGGGATTCCTATTTGTACTTGGACTTGGAGTTCTTGTGGTTCACCGACCTTGAGCACTTATATAAAGGCATTGAGCCTTGTGTTTTATAGTGTGCCAAAAACGTGAAGCACCAAAGGGAGGAGAAAAAAGAGAGAAAAAGTGAGAGTAAGAAAGAGTGTTTTTCCCTTTTTGTTATTATTCTCCTTTGGGTAAAGTGAGAATTGGGTGTATTTGGGGCTTTGGGTTTGAGTGGTTTTCTCGCCCTGTTACTCTCTTGTACTCATCTTTTGATAGTGAATTTCTCCGGGTCGTCTCCGCCAGTGGATGTAGGCTTGTTAAGCCGAACCACTTAAATCTTTGTGTCGTGTGTGATTTGATTGCCTAATCTTTGTTATTCCGCATTCTTCTTATTTTTCGCATCTCACGGGTCTTGGGAAATAGGATTAATTTCCTAACAACTGGTATCAGAGCTTTTGGTTCGAGTGGGAGCGATGGCAGGTGAAGAAGGAAAGATGGGAATCGAGAAATTCGACGGCAAAGATTTTGGGTTTTGGAAGGTACAGATTGAAGATATTCTTTATGGGAAGGATCTTCATCAACCTCGTTTGGAAGAACAACCCGACGACATGGATGATAGCGAGTGGGCTCTGCTTGATCGTAAAGCCCTAGCAGTTATCAGGTTATCACTGTCAAAATCAGTTGCACACAACGTTGTAAAGGAGAAGACAGCAGCAGGTCTAATGGCGGCTTTGTCAAGCATGTATGAGAAGCCATCGGCTAACAACAAGGTGCATCTGATGAAGAAATTGTTCAACCTAAAGATGGCGGAAGGAGCTTCGGTGGCACATCATCTCAATGAGTTCAACACCATCACAAATCAATTGTCCTCGGTGGAAATTAATTTTGATGATGAGGTTCGCGCGTTGATCGTCTTGGCATCTTTGCCCAATAGCTGGGAAGCAGTGAGGATGGCTGTGAGTAACTCTATAGGAAAGAGTAAACTAAGCTATGAAGACGTCAGGGATTTGATTCTCAGTGAAGAGGTTCGCAGAAGAGATGCGGGTGAAGCCTCTTGTTCTGGTACTGCTTTAAACCTCGAGACTCGGGGCAGAGGGCAAGACAGAAACTCTGGTCAAGGCAGATCAAATTCCAGAAAAGGGAGAAGCAAATTCAGATTCGACCGACAACCTGAGTGTTGGAACTGTGGCAAGACTGGCCACTACAAGAAGAGTTGCAGGGAACTGCGGAAGGAGACTGAGAGTGATTATGCAAATGAATTGACAGAAGAAGTATATGATGCCCTACTTCTATCTGTTGACAGTCCCCTTGATTCTTGGGTCTTAGACTCAGGAGTATCTTTTCATACGACAGCAATCCGTGAAATTCTCGAGAACTATGTTGGTGGAGACTTCGGGAAGGTGTATTTGGCTGACGGAACGGCGCTGGATGTTGTGGGCTTAGGCGATGTTCGCATTAGAGTTCATAATGACTCGGTATGGAAGCTACAGAAGGTCAGGCATGTTCTGGAGCTGAAGAAGAATCTGATTTCAGTGGGACAGCTTGATGAGGAAGGGCATTCAATTCATTTTCACGGTGGAAAGTGGAAGGTCAGCAAGGGAGCTAGGATTTTGGCTCGTGGTCATAAGACGGGTACTCTCTATATGACGACGAACAGCAGGGATACAATTGCTGTTGCAGATACAGATGCTGACTCAAAACTATGGCACCTAAGGCTTGGGCACATGAGCGAGAAAGGGATGAAGGTACTTATGTCAAAAGGGAAACTACTGGGGTTAAAGTCAGTTGAGTCTGATTTGTGTGAAGGCTGCATCATAGGGAAGCAGAAGAAGGTGAGTTTCGCGGAAGTTGGCAAAGCACCTAAGCTTGGAAAGCTGGAGCTGGTACACACGGATTTGTGGGGTCCCGCACCAGTGGCATCTCTTGGAGGCTCGCGGTATCACATCACATTTATTGATGACTCAAGTAGGAAGGTATGGGTTTATTTCTTGAAAAGTAAATCTGATGTATTTGAGACTTTTAAGAAATGGAAGGCCATGGTTGAGACTGAAACGGGCTTGAAGCTTAAGCGTTTGAGATCAGACAAGGGACGAGAATACGAAGACAGGGGGTTTAAACAGTTTTGCACAGTGAATGGGATTAGAATGGAGAAAACTATCCCGGGAATGCCGCAGCGGAATGGCGTGGCTAAGTGCATGAACATAACTCTCAATGAGCGTGCTAGGAGTATGAGGTTGCATGCTGGGTTACCAAAGACTTTCTGGGCTGATGCAGTGAGCACTACTGCATACCTGATAAATAGGGGGTCTTCCGTTCCCTTGAGCTATAGACTACCGGAAGAAGTCTGGAGTGGAAAAGAGGTAAATCTTTCACATCTGAAAGTTTTTGGTTGTGCTTCGTATGTCCAAGTTGAGTCTGATGCTATGAGTAAACTAGATGGTAAATCTAGAAAGTGTTTCTTCATTGGATATGGAGATGAGGCCTTCGGTTATCGATTTTGGGATGATCAAAATCGGAAGATAATTAGAAGTCGGAATGTGACTTTTAATGAGTGTGCTATGTACAAGGATGGGTCAAGTGCAGAACCTGAAGTTACAGAGCAGGAACCGAAGAAGTCTGAGTTTGTTAACTTAGATGAGCTTTCTGAAAGTACAGTGCAGAAAGAGAAACAATTCGTGGAGGTGGAGCTTGATGAACAGTATTCACTCACGGATAAATGTGATGACAAAGAATCTTCAAGAGACTTACAGCACCAGGAAGAGTCTTATTCTTTAGCAAGAGGCAAAGAGAAACAGGATCGAAAAGCACCAATGAGGTATGGCTTTGAGGATATGGTTTCTTTTGCTCTGACAGCTAGTAGTGGAGATCCATCATCTGTTCAGGATGGTATGTTGAAAGAGGTGGAGTTACTACGGAGAGGCAAAGCTTGGGAATCCGGAGAATTACCCAAGGAAAAGAAGGCTAAAGGGTGCAGATGGGTCTACAGGAAGAAAGAGTCATCGGAGAAAGCTGTATGGTCGACAGGACTGATAGGGAGGCATGGTGTAATGTCTAAATCAGGTCCTATGCTCAAGTTCAAGAGGCGCTTGGACTTGAGTGGCACTTGTGGAGTGTGATTGCCCTTAGGGGCTGAGGCGGAGACATCCGGAGGAGACATGTTTTGTTAGACTTGATGGGTTTCAAGTCAAGGTGGAGATTGTTAAAGTATGTGACTTTTTCAACCCATTAAAACGGTGGGCCCAGCATTAGTCCTTTTCCAAGTAGGAGAGGTTTTTTTTGTTTCAACCGGTTTGTCCTTGTATTCCTACACTATTGGTTGTGGGATTCCTATTTGTACTTGGACTTGGAGTTCTTGTGGTTCACCGACCTTGAGCACTTATATAAAGGCATTGAGCCTTGTGTTTTATAGTGTGCCAAAAACGTGAAGCACCAAAGGGAGGAGAAAAAAGAGAGAAAAAGTGAGAGTAAGAAAGAGTGTTTTTCCCTTTTTGTTATTATTCTCCTTTGGGTAAAGTGAGAATTGGGTGTATTTGGGGCTTTGGGTTTGAGTGGTTTTCTCGCCCTGTTACTCTCTTGTACTCATCTTTTGATAGTGAATTTTTCCGGGTCGTCTCCGCCAGTGGATGTAGGCTTGTTAAGCCGAACCACTTAAATCTTTGTGTCGTGTGTGATTTGATTGCCTAATCTTTGTTATTCCGCATTCTTCTTATTTTTCGCATCTCACGGGTCTTGGAAAATAGGATTAATTTCCTAACAGGATGTTTATTCTTAACACATAGTTCTTGGTTTGTTGGCCTTGAACGTACGTGAGTCTATTTTGTATGGACTGTGCTGTAATTTTAATTTTGTAAATGGGGAGAATATTAATTTGGACTGTTGGGAAAATCAAATCATGTCTGAGGGCTGATGATTGATTGTTGCTGTGGAAGTTTGTTTTGCGGTGTTGAGATTTATGTGATAAATGTATTCAAGGAAATTGGAGTTTTTATGTTTGGGAGATATATTTATGTACACTAGTAAAGTATTTATCAATCACTTATTTAATACTTTTTTTTTTTTTTTTTCAGAATAAGCAGTTGGTCCCTCGAGTTGAGATACTCTACTCAAGTAGCTGACCGTGAAAGATAGCGTTTAGAGTCAAATTAGAAGTGGAGGTTCTCAATCGTACTGTCAGTTTTTGTTCCGTTCGAATTTGAGACGTGCAGTTTATAGATTCTATATATTAGATCAAGATTATGTTGCTGTGGGAATATATCTTAAAGACAAATTGGGAATTTTTTTTGATTTATTGTATTTAACAGTTAGAGAGCATTTTAATGAGGAAGTATTTTTATATAAAGTTCTATCGGTTGTTTATATAAGTTTAAGGGTAAATATATTATAAATCATTGAGTCAAACTCGCTAAAACTATAAAATTCATAAGTTATTTTTAAAAAAAAATTTTTTACTCCCTGGACTAATCAAATTTCAAATAAATTAAATTTTTGTAACGCTATTTAGTCTCAATCAAAACGCATTGTTTTAGCACGTTAACATAATAATTTTTTATTAATTTAATTTAAAAAGTAAATCTAAAAACAAAACAAAAATTGAAGCGGTGACCAGCGGTTGGGGTGCCATCCCTGGTCACCCCCCAACCCCTATGGAGTGGCTTGCGGCCACCCCCAACCACCCATGGTTTGGGGTGGTTCCTGCCTCTCATTCCAGTCTCGCTGATACTAAGGAGCTTCATTTTGACGAAGAAGATCACTCCCTCAACAACCTCCCAGTAATCCAGGTTATTTTATCATATACGCCCTTTCTCTCCTCGGTTTCATTCCTCCATTTTCTGAATCATGTGTTGTCTCTTTCTTGGAGGAGGGCGTCACTGGAACTACCCCTCTGCAAGTCATTCCCTTGAGCAGCTCGTCTGAGAAAGAAGATGATTCTCCGCCTGACGCTGGTCTTTGCCAATGCAAGGCTACTTCTTGCAGCCGCTCCGTCTTTTGCAAGTACTATGGATGAGAAGATTGACGCAGCACATAACACGGTGAGCCACCTCATAGAGCTTGACTTAAGAAGCCTGTTGGCTAGCTCTAATCCTCTTCCTAAAGGATTATGGAGGGATATAAAAAGAAGCTCAATTCCCTCGCTATGCGATTAAGGCACCAGAGACAAATCCAAATCGATTGATGAAAATATACCCACCAACGAAGTTAGCCGCTCCACTACAACCTTCGCAGATTGTTGTCGCTCTGCACGCAAGATTTAACGCAAGGCCACCCCAAACCCCCCGAGCCACACCAGGGGTAGGCAAACCACACTTTGCCCACCCTTGAGGTGGCTTGCAGCTACCCCATAGGGGTTGGGGGTCTCTTAGAGCCCCATCGCTGACTACTCTTTTAATTTTTTTTATTTTTTTTTTAGATTTAATTTTTAAATTGAATTAATAAAAAATTATTATGCTGACGTGACAAAACGGTGCGTTTTGATTGGAACTAACAGGCTTTACAAAAATTTAACTGTAGGAATTTATTTGGTATTTCGATTAACCTTGAGAGTAAAAAATCTTCAAACAAAAACTTAGGGATTTTACAATTTTGATGGGTTGACTCAAGAATTTTTAATATATTTACCCTAAGTTTAATTGACGTTATAAATGTTTTAATTTGTTGGTATGAATAATCGATTCTTGGGCAAAACCTATTCCATTTATTCACTTTCAATAGTTGTTGGAGAGAAAATCGGCCCGCCAGGGGCTAGGCCGTGAGACACCAGCAGTAGGCCGCTCTTGGAACCCATGTCACCTAGTGGGTACATCATGGGGGCCCACTGTGCACGTCCCATTTACTGTGTATGGCGGAGGCTGTTTCCGCTATATAGGGTAACCACTGTGTATGGGGCCTAGCTCAAGCACGTCCCTCTTGTACGAGAGGTATGGGCTACGCCCTTCCTGTAGCAAGGATGGGCCCACTACGAGGCATGGCCACACTAGACCGAATCCCTAAGGCGCACGTATGAGGTGAGGGGCCAATCTAACAAGTACAGTCCCGATGCGACCAAACGGAATGCATATCACGTAACTTTCACGTGATTTTTTAGGGTTCATTTACCCCTTTTGCCCTTACACTCACTCACACTCACTCACCCTCACTCATCCTTACATTTACACTTACCCATATATATTAAATACACTACCTAAGCTGTGCAAGAAACCCCCGAGAACAAGAGAGTACGAAGACCCACTACCCAACCTGTAGAAAAAAAATCAATGGGTTCCAGCCATCCATTCGAAAAGACTAGGAAGGAAGTCAAAGAAACAAAGCTGAAGATCTGGCTGCCAACCTTGTCGACGACGTCATGACGGTGAAGAATCCCACACGACGATGATACCTAGTACGGTGAAAGTCGATTCTATCATCCACCGGAAAAATTACCCACTACCCAGTATCGGCGAGGTGACGACGATGAAATATGTGAGCACTCCGAGGGTGAGGTATGCGATTTAGGATCGAGCTATCCAATTTGCAAATGTGGGAGCAAAATAGTTATCAAAACTGCATCAACAACTAAAAATCATAGCAAAAGGTTTTATGCTTGTGTTAATTATTTGATAGGGAAATCATATACAAAATCCTTAGGCCAACGCGTTTTTTTAAAAAACTCTTTGAGTATTTTTTTTTTTTTTTTTTTGAAATTTAGTCCCTGGGTAACTTGAAACTACTAGAAACTCCCTATCGTCAATTTTTGTTAATTGCCATTAGTCCACTCAAAACTCTCCGTTTTATCTTATTAAAATATTAATTTTTTATTAATTTAATTTTAAAAAATTAAATCTTAAAAAAAAAAAAAAAAAAAAAAAAAAAAACAACCCCTAAGGGGTGGCCGTAAGCCACCCCTTTCAATTTTTATTTTATTTTATTTTATTTTATTTTATTTTTTTTAAGGTTTATGTTACCTATTTGACGAAAAATAGTAACAGAGGTCTCGATTTACAAATATTGGGTCTTGATTTCATCAAATTGAAAGCTAGGGTCTCAATGTCAAAAAGCTTGAAATCATGAGACGGTTGTGATGTAATTTCCCAAAAGAAATCTACGTATTCCAAAGATGAGGAAACCTTTCCTTTTGCTAAAAGAAAAACAAATAAATAGACCAGAAAAATGGTTTCTGCCGTCAATTTTTGTTGCTGAACTTCTATCCGCTATACCAAAAGTTACTATATACAATACTACAAAAGCATGATCTAGATGTTTTGCCACCATTTCAGTTACATTGTAATCAGATGACAAAAGTCTTAACCTTTAGTCTAATGGCAAACCTGGTACACTGTAATAAACAAGGTCCCTAGACCTATACCCATATGTCCTACATATGTCCTCTATATCAGAAAATTTCAATTTATTCCCATCATACGGGTCTGGATAATTACTAACATCGCCCCTACATAATTAATCATATATTGTCTGTTAAAAGTACCCCATGATGGACTTCAAACATCATGTAATGTGTACCCATGACATATCCTACCACATTTATTACAATCAAAGGTTTAATACAATACCTCAAACAATTGCAACCACAAAAAATTAATACAATATCTGAAAGTTATAAAAATACCAAGGAGCAGACATTTGCCATAATCATATACTAATGAGCAGACATTTGACAAACCACAAGACAGTGATAAAAAAAAAAAAAAAAAAAAAAAAAAAAAAAATCCATACACAATTTGAAACATGCCACTAAAATTTAAGTACTAGTAACTTTCATCAATCATTATTATAAAGTAATCCACCAAACAATTTCAGCAAAGTAAAAACAACACAATCATAACTGATGGCCAATAACTGGACACAATCAAATCATATATTTAATCTTAGTTTAATTAAAATCCATACATAACTTTTAAGAAAATTTGCCCCTAAACCATAAGAATATTCTCCATCTTACCCTTGTACTCAGAGCAGCCACCAAACAAACCACAAGACAGTGATAAAAAAAATCCATACACAACTTTAAACAACCCACTAAAGTTTAAGTACTAGTAACTTTCATAAATCATTATTATAAAGCAACCTACCAAACAATTTTAGCAAAATAAAAACAACACAATCATAAATGGTGGCCAATAACTAGACCCAATCAAATCATATATTTAATCTTAGTTTAATTAAAATCCATATACAACTTTTAAGAAAATCTGCCCCTAAATCTTAAGAATATTCTCCATCTTACCCCTGTACTCAGAGCAGCCACCAAACAAACCACAAGATAGTGATAAAAAAAAATTCATACACAACTTTAAACAACCAACTAAAGTTTAAGTACTAATAGATTTCATCAATCATCATTATAAAGCAACCCACCAACCAATTTCAGCAAAGCAAAAACAACACAATCATAACTGGTGGCCAATAACGGGACCCAATCAAATCATATATTTAATCTTAGTTTAATTAAAATTCTTACTCAACTTTTAAGAAAATTTGCCCCTAAATCCTAAAAATATTCTTTATCTTACCCCTGTACTCAGAGCAGGCACCAAACAAACCACAAGACAGTGATAAAAAAAAAAAAAAAAAAGGGAAATTATATCTAAAATCCTTAGGTAAATGCGCTTTTATTAAAAACTCCCTGGGTTTTTTTTTTTTTTGAAATTTAGTTCCTGGGTCACTCGAAACTACTAGAAAACTCCCTACCGTCAATTTTTGTTAACTTCCGTTAGTTTACTCAAAACTCACCGTTTTATTTGATTAAAATATTATTTTTTTTATTAATTTAATTTAAAAAATTCAATCTTAAAAAAAAAAAAAAAAAAAAAAAAAAAAGAATTTGAAGGGTGGCTTGCGGCCACCCCTTTCCACCCATGGGGTGGCTCGAGCCACCCCTTGGGTGGCTTGGGGTGGCTCGAGCCACCCCTTGGGTGGCTCGCGGCCACCCCTTTCCACCCAAGGGATGGCTCGCGGCCACCCCATGGGTGGAGGGGTGGCCTGCGGGCCACCCCAAACCCCCAAGGGGATGGGTCGCGGCCACCCCTTGGGGGTTTGGGGTGGCCCGCAGGCCACCCCTCCACCCATGGGGTGGCCGCGAGCCACCCCTTGGGTGGAAAGGGGTGGCCGCGAGCCACCCCATGGGTGGTTTGGGGTGGCCTAAGGGGTGGCCGCGAGCCACCCCATGGGTGGTTTGGGGTGGCCTGCGAGCCACCCCAAACCACCTGGGGGTGGGCGAACCATCCCTGGGGTGGCTTACGGCCACCCCATAGGGGTTGGGGGGGTGGCCAGGGCCTTCAATTTTTTTTATTTTTTTTTTTTTAAGATTGAATTTTTTAAATTAAATTAATAAAAAAATAATATTTTAATCAGATAAAACGGTGAGTTTTGAGTAGACTAACGGAAGTTAACAAAAATTGACGATAGAGAGTTTTCTAGTAGTTTCGAGTGACCCAGGGACTAAATTTCAAAAAAAAAAAAAAACTTAGAGAGTTTTTAATAAAAGCGCGTTTACCTAAGGATTTTATATATAATTTCCCAAAAAAATCTATACACAACTTTAAACAACCCACTAAAGTTTAAGTACTACTAAACTAAACCCTCATGATAAAAATAAAATAAAAATAAAAACCCCTAAACAAAGTAGTAATACCCTAAACAGTGATAAAAAAAAAAAAATAATAATAAAAAATAAAAATAAAAATAAAAAAACCAAGAGCATAGTACATTATGCTATACACTATGCATTGTGGTCCCGTTTGGTTATAGTAGCAAAGCACTGCACTAGTCATAAACTCTAAACAACAACTTCAACAAAAGGTTAAACCTATCTGCCAATGTATAAGCACATTTGTACCTTTTAAGGACAGCAACCAAACAAGTGGTAATGAAAGGGACCACTTGACCACTTTATTTAATGTAATAAAACTCATCTCGTTCAAATCACGTGTCCAACACAACTCCAAGCTAGGGGACCACACTTAGATCAAAAAAACCAAATCAGAAAAAACAACAACTTTCAAAAAAAAAAAAAAACTAATGACAAGCTGACCAAACATATGACAACTTTTAATGCCTTGTCAGAAAACAACAAATCTAAAAAACGACGAGAATATGACCAACTTCAAATAAATACTACTCAAAAACCCTAAACAAATAAATACTACTCAAAATCGCTTCCAGAGGCGTTACATGCAAAAGCCCCCCAAACATCCAACACAAATTATTGATCAACCACAAATTTCAAAAAATTTCGAATACAAACCCTAAATCTAAATTTTAGGGATAACGAAACTTACTTGATTATAGTGGATTCGAATTGATTTATATGGGATTTCTAACTAACACGGTGCAACTCGACAGCCAAACTTTAGCTACAATGGTTCGTTGGCGATGATGACGATGGTTCGCACGAGCAGTTCCTTCTAGAAGTGTTTCGCACTTTGTGATGTTGATTTTGAAACATTTAGGTTTAATTTTTGCCCCTTTTTCGAGTGAGGGTATTTTAGGTATTTCAATTAGTGAGTGTGAGGTGAGGGCAAAAGGGGTAAATGAACCCTAAAAAATCACGTGAAAGTCACATGATATGCATTCTGTTTGGTCTTAATGATTCAGATAGATGGAATGGTCCTATTTGAGAGAAAATAGAAGTTCAGGGGTCCAAAATAAGAGATTTAGAAGTTCATGGGGGTCTGTAAAATTAGGTGAAAGTTCAGGGGTCCAAAGTGAAGTTTCCCCTTAAAAAAAAATCTTTCCATTTGAACTATGAATCTTTCAAAAATAAGGTTGGACAAGTTGGAATAGGAAATGAAATGGAGAGTATCCATTTAGTGTAAAATGAAGAGTAATTTGTAAATATTGTTCTTCAATTTTAATGTTAAGACAATATTATCCATAAAAAAAAAAAAAAAAAAAAAAAAAAAAACTCTCTTCTTCTCGACAACAACAAAATATTACAAGAGATCTTCCCTCCTCCTCTTCCCCGGTAGCAGTGTTCGGTATCTTCTTTGTAAGCTCCTCTGGTGTCCATTTCTGGCGGGTTTAGATTTAGATCCAAATCTAGATCTGATCGTCTTCATTGGCCAATGTGTGTCTTCCTCGGGATGTCTACGATGCCATGCTTCTTCACTGCTGCTTGTGGGTTTTTTTGGTTTTTTGTTGTTGTTGTTGTTGTTTTTTTTTTTTTTTTTGTTATCTTGGCCTTCGGGTTGAGGATGTAGTCGTTATTCTGGCCTTCAAGTTGAGGATGAAGTAGATCGGATTTGGGGGCTTATCTCCCACGGCCAGTTTTTTAGTTTGTTTTTATTTTTGTTTTTGTATTTGGGCTACCTATGTCATATATCTAGTTTGCAAGAAACAGATATGCTCCTTAAATGTATTTGTACATGGGTAAGCGGAAGATTGAAGTCATTTTTATGACTTTATAATATAGCTTTTGGCTATGATTTTTCAGAGCTTTATGCTTTGTGTTGTATGAGCTTAATGCTCGTGAAATCTCATCAATGGATGTTCCCTTTTTTCAAAAAAAGAATTATCCATCATTTTACACTAAATAAATATTCTCCATTTCAAATTAAATGAAAAAAATATTACTTCGGAGAAGATATGGAGATAGCATAGTATTAATATCGATTTTTAATGGTTTAGTATCATTGATCCTTTTTATGGAATGATTTTAAGGACTTGAACAATGAGTTGGAAAATCATGAAATTGGAAAAAATGAGAATTTTCAAATGAGACTTTTCATCTTCGGATCATTTATTATTATTATTATTATTATTATGGTAAAAATATAATTTAGCCTTTTAAACTATCAGTCATTTTCATTTTAGCCCCTTAATGTTAAAAAAGTGATAAAGTAACAAAGTAACTCTTCAAACTACCAAACAGTTACAATTTGGCCACTCTGTTAATCATTACCGTCAAGTAGGATGAAAAATTCAAAATTACGTTATTTTGGCAAGGTTAAATTACTAAAATACCCTTTTAAAAAAAATATGCAATTTAAAAAATGCCCCATAAAACAACGTCGTTTTGAGGGGAAAAAAAAACAACAACAACGATTTAGGGGTGGCTCGGCCTGGCCTGTGGGGGTGGCCACCACCAGACCTGTGGGTGTGGCTGGGCGGCCACCCCAAAGGCTTGGAAGTGGCCGCCCAACCACCCCCATGGTTTGGAGATGGCTCGCCGCCCCCCCCCCCCATGGCCTATGGGGTGGCCGCTGGAGTGGGTTTTCGGCAGCGGCGGCTCTAGCCGTGCGTTGGTCTTCAACGATCTGGTTTGGAGACTCGGCGACGTGGCTTGGGTCTCCCGTTGGTTTGGCGAACGGCAGTTGAATGGGTCGGTGGGTCTGGCATGCGATTGGCGATCTACAGGGGTGTATGGCCAGCGATCTACAGTGGAGGGCAACCGGCAATTTGGATTGGTCGTTTGGGTCTCCGGCTGTGTGGGTCACGGGATCGGTGGTGGCAGATCAGAGGTGCTGGTCACTTGGAGCTCCGGCGGTCGTGCTGGGCTTGCTCCGGCAGTACAATCTGCGTGCTTGGAGTTCCTGCTGTCCTGAGATCGACGAACCAGAGATCTACGGGTCTGAGATGGTTGTGCTTGGAGGTTTGGCGAATGGCGGTGTTGGGGCGAGCCACCCCTAAACCACGTTCATTTCTTTTTCTTTCTTTTTTTAAGTAAAAATGACGTCGTTTTTTTGGAGGCATTTTTTAAATTGATTTTTTTTTCTTCAAAAGGGCATTTTAGTAACTTAACCTCAAAAAAGACGTTGTTTTGCATTTTCCATCCAATTTGACGTTGTTGAATAATGAAGAGGTCAAATTGCAACTTTTTTATAGTTTGGAGGACTACTTTATCAATTTTTGAACGTTAGGAGGCTAAAATGGAAATAACTGGTAGTTTGGGGGCTAAATTATATTTTTCCCTACTATTATTATTATTTTCATTTTGAACTATGAGACTTTCAAAAATCGAAGATTGGAGAAGATATGCTACGAATTAAATACTATCTTTTCAATAAATTCTTAAACAATTTTAGGAAGAAAAATATATTCAACCTGAAAACCAAGTAGGAACACTATAAGAAACAATTGCAAGTATAATCTTACAAGTAGAATGATAGGTGCTCTCCTAGTGTTTTTCTAGTGTCCTCCTAATCTTAGGTGGATATTATTTTTTAAAAACTAAGTAAGAAAAATCATCTTAAAATGCATCATTTACGAGCAGTAGCACAATCTTGCAATGCGTTTAATGCTATCAAATTAAACATAATGCTATTAAATTAATTATCGTCTAATGCTATCAATTTTCAAGAAGTTTTGGGTCTATTAAAGAAAATCATAATTAAAGATATCAACCCCTATTTATGATAGTGATGACAAATTTTTTCATGTCTTGTGTATATTATTAATATCATACTATAATTGGAGGCCTTAATTAAGAGTATTAAGCATTAACAATAATTAAATTGTTAATATTTATGATTATATTTAATTATGATTCTTCTAAACAAACACATTGTTGATTATAATTTTTAATATTATTATACTAATAGCTTAATTTGAGATTTCACGAATCACGATGTGACGTATCTAATGATAATACGTAAATCATATGATAATTATATGGTATTATCTAGTTATATTCATATTATATTCAAATTTTTTCTTCTCTTGTGAGGACATATCAAATAAATAAATAAGAAGTAATGAAGTATGATAATATAGATATAAATATTAATTAATGATTGAATATATATATATTCAATCGTTATCTAGGTCAAGCTCACGAGCTCCAAACGAGTCGGACTAGTCAGGCGAGACGAGCCTTAAATGGGCGGCGGAAAACCCGGATGGGGTTCGTTCTGAGAACCTCCCTACTAAGGAGAACTTGGAGATGAACATGGGTTACCCCCAAGGCAAGTGGAGCTTCGCTCTTCGCGCACCTCCTGTAGCGAAGAAGAACGCTGAGAGTAAGGGCACAGTTCTCGCATGCGACGACCCTCTGCGGCGAGGATCCTTCGGAGAAGAAGTCTCGCTTCGAGTCATCTTCTCGTCTGTTCAGCGAGATGTTGGCTCAAGGAGAGGGACTAGAGCTGAACACCCCCCAGCCCCGCACTCAGCCGAAAGCGACTCCCCAGGGCGATGTTGCTCCGCCAAGGGTAGACCCCGTCGTGGTGGACCTCGAGGCTCCACCCAAGACCGGGGATGCTGACGTTAGGGCCAGTAATGATCATGAGCTTACTTCTTCCCAAGCCGAGCAGGATGAGCCTGTGATTGATGCCACCCCTATCCTTTGCCGGTCCTGCGAGCGATCTACTGCCCTTGACGCTGGGAGAGGAGAGTCCGCGACCTGGTGAGTTGAGCACACCCTTGGCAGCGAAGGCAAAGAACGTGGCAAATAACCCCTCGTCCCTGCTTGAGGTTGATTTCGAAGTGGCGATGAATTCGCTCTCTCCCCTGGTGGAGGAGATCGCTTCCGGCGAGACTCTTGCCCAAGGGGATTCGCGCGAGCCGCGGTCCACTCGTGTGACGGGCATGGAGGACGAACAAGCCCTTCCGCGCGGAGAGGAAGGGGTTATAGGTGAACTACCAGGGCCAGAGCCCTCTACAGGTAAACAAACTGGCTCGGCGAGCTGATGGGCTTCCAAAGGGCTGCTGGCTGATCCATGTGCCGCTCTTGCGGCGATGCTTCCCATCGGGACCAGTAAAGCCTCGGTTCGTGCCAAGGATCTTCTGGAGGCGTGGCAACAACAATTCTTCCTTGTAAGTATTCCAACGATTTCCTTTTTTGTACTCTGTTCGCAGTTCATCTAATGTCAGATCCTTATTGCAGCAATCCGCAGAGTTGACTCGAATCTTCACTGCTCACGATTACCACCTCGCTTCCACTACTTTGGAGGTCAAAAAGCTGAGAGCAGAACTTTCCTAGTCCAGAGAAGAAGCAAAAGGACTTCGCGCGACTGTTAGCGAGCTGCAGGGAGAGCTTGATGCCTGCGGGGAACGAATATCTAAGTTTGACTGGGAACAAGCAGAAGCTTGCAAGAAGATGTCCAGACTTGAGCGAGCTGCGAAGGAGGCCCAAGCGTCAGAAGTGCGTATGGCCGCTGAAAACCTGAGACTGACAAGCAGGACAAACTACGCCATTCTAGCCGTGGTGGATGCTCTTCAGAAGGCAAAACGGGTTCACGCCTCTTCAAAGTTGGCTCAAGAGCATCTCGAACGCATTCAGGCTAGTCTGGCAATGGCAGAGGTGGCTCGCGAGGAGGCATTGGCATTGGCAGCGGTGAAGGCCATATGTCAAGATTATGACTTAGAAAGCATTATCTTTTCTTGCATTAAAATGCTTAGACGATTGTCGTCGAGGATACACCACTCTTTATTTAACAAAATATTAATTTATGGTGTATTAACGGAGACAACACCTTTTTGTTATGATTACTAAAATTGCACAATTATTTCCGCTACAATGAATCCATATCATACTAAAACTGTGAGGTTTACTTATTAAATCTTTAGACTTACGCAATTATTACCCTCTTAAGAAATTTGTTACTAGAACCCAGAAGTGGCACGGTTGCCACTATAGATCTTGCTTTGGAGATTTCATGTTGTTACCAAGTTTGCCTTTATTAATTAGCTGCTCCATGTCTTAAACATGAGGATTTTAATTATGCCACAAAGAATTATATTTTCTCTAAGATTGTATTTCACCTTCCTACGCATTACTCTGAAATACTTAGAGGGGTAATTCCTCATTTAGCCACAAGTTGGGTTAACTAAGGCAACTGCCAGTAACCCTGCCAGGTTAGCCAAGGCTAATTTTGGGGGTGTTACATTACATAATTTGATATCTCATGGTAAGTGGGCCATATCTTTCGTATGATCGCATCGGGACTGTACTTGTTAGATTGGCCCCTCACCTCATACGTGCGCCTTAGGGATTCGGTCTAGTGTGGCCATGCCTCGTAGTGGGCCCATCCTTGCTACAGGAAGGGCGTAGCCCATACCTCTCGTACAAGAGGGACGTGCTTGAGCTAGGCCCCATACACAGTGGTTACCCTATATAGCGGAAACAGCCTCCGCCATACACAGTAAATGGGACGTGCACAGTGGGCCCCCATGATGTACCCACTAGGTGACATGGGTTCCAAGAGCGGCCTACTGCTGGTGTCTCACGGCCTAGCCCCTGGCGGGCCGATTTTCTCTCCAACAACTATTGAAAGTGAATAAATGGAATAGGTTTTGCCCAAGAATCGATTATTCATACCAACAAATTAAAACATTTATAACGTCAATTAAACTTAGGGTAAATATATTAAAAATTCTTGAGTCAACCCATCAAAATTGTAAAATCCCTAAGTTTTTGTTTGAAGATTTTTTACTCTCAAGGTTAATCGAAATACCAAATAAATTCCTACAGTTAAATTTTTGTAAAGCTTGTTAGTTCCAATCAAAACGCACCGTTTTGTCACGTCAGCATAATAATTTTTTATTAATTCAATTTAAAAATTAAATCTAAAAAAAAAATAAAAAAAATTAAAAGAGTAGTCAGCGATGGGGCTCTAAGAGACCCCCAACCCCTATGGGGTAGCTGCAAGCCACCTCAAGGGTGGGCAAAGTGTGGTTTGCCTACCCCTGGTGTGGCTCGGGGGGTTTGGGGTGGCCTTGCGTTAAATCTTGCGTGCAGAGCGACAACAATCTGCGAAGGTTGTAGTGGAGCGGCTAACTTCGTTGGTGGGTATATTTTCATCAATCGATTTGGATTTGTCTCTGGTGCCTTAATCGCATAGCGAGGGAATTGAGCTTCTTTTTATATCCCTCCATAATCCTTTAGGAAGAGGATTAGAGCTAGCCAACAGGCTTCTTAAGTCAAGCTCTATGAGGTGGCTCACCGTGTTATGTGCTGCGTCAATCTTCTCATCCATAGTACTTGCAAAAGACGGAGCGGCTGCAAGAAGTAGCCTTGCATTGGCAAAGACCAGCGTCAGGCGGAGAATCATCTTCTTTCTCAGACGAGCTGCTCAAGGGAATGACTTGCAGAGGGGTAGTTCCAGTGACGCCCTCCTCCAAGAAAGAGACAACACATGATTCAGAAAATGGAGGAATGAAACCGAGGAGAGAAAGGGCGTATATGATAAAATAACCTGGATTACTGGGAGGTTGTTGAGGGAGTGATCTTCTTCGTCAAAATGAAGCTCCTTAGTATCAGCGAGACTGGAATGAGAGGCAGGAACCACCCCAAACCATGGGTGGTTGGGGGTGGCCGCAAGCCACTCCATAGGGGTTGGGGGGTGACCAGGGATGGCACCCCAACCGCTGGTCACCGCTTCAATTTTTGTTTTGTTTTTAGATTTACTTTTTAAATTAAATTAATAAAAAATTATTATGTTAACGTGCTAAAACAATGCGTTTTGATTGAGACTAAATAGCGTTACAAAAATTTAATTTATTTGAAATTTGATTAGTCCAGGGAGTAAAAAATTTTTTTTTAAAAATAACTTATGAATTTTATAGTTTTAGCGAGTTTGACTCAATGATTTATAATATATTTACCCTTAAACTTATATAAACAACCGATAGAACTTTATATAAAAATACTTCCTCATTAAAATGCTCTCTAACTGTTAAATACAATAAATCAAAAAAAATTCCCAATTTGTCTTTAAGATATATTCCCACAGCAACATAATCTTGATCTAATATATAGAATCTATAAACTGCACGTCTCAAATTCGAACGGAACAAAAACTGACAGTACGATTGAGAACCTCCACTTCTAATTTGACTCTAAACGCTATCTTTCACGGTCAGCTACTTGAGTAGAGTATCTCAACTCGAGGGACCAACTGCTTATTCTGAAAAAAAAAAAAAAAAAGTATTAAATAAGTGATTGATAAATACTTTACTAGTGTACATAAATATATCTCCCAAACATAAAAACTCCAATTTCCTTGAATACATTTATCACATAAATCTCAACACCGCAAAACAAACTTCCACAGCAACAATCAATCATCAGCCCTCAGACATGATTTGATTTTCCCAACAGTCCAAATTAATATTCTCCCCATTTACAAAATTAAAATTACAGCACAGTCCATACAAAATAGACTCACGTACGTTCAAGGCCAACAAACCAAGAACTATGTGTTAAGAATAAACATCCTGTTAGGAAATTAATCCTATTTTCCAAGACCCGTGAGATGCGAAAAATAAGAAGAATGCGGAATAACAAAGATTAGGCAATCAAATCACACACGACACAAAGATTTAAGTGGTTCGGCTTAACAAGCCTACATCCACTGGCGGAGAGTAACAGGGCGAGAAAACCACTCAAACCCAAAGCCCCAAATACACCCAATTCTCACTTTACCCAAAGGAGAATAATAACAAAAAGGGAAAAACACTCTTTCTTACTCTCACTTTTTCTCTCTTTTTTCTCCTCCCTTTGGTGCTTCACGTTTTTGGCACACTATAAAACACAAGGCTCAATGCCTTTATATAAGTGCTCAAGGTCGGTGAACCACAAGAACTCCAAGTCCAAGTACAAATAGGAATCCCACAACCAATAGTGTAGGAATACAAGGAAAAACCGGTTGAAACAAAAAAAACCTCTCCTACTTGGAAAAGGACTAATGCTGGGCCCACCGTTTTAATGGGTTGAAAAAGTCACATACTTTAACAATCTCCACCTTGAGTTTAACAATCTCCACCTCCAAACTATCAATTGTGACAATTTACCCTCAAAACTATCAAAACAATGACAATGTGCCCATAATTTTTTAAAAATGATGAAATTACCCTTGCTAAAATAAAAACAAAAATACTAAAAATTAACTTTTTTTTTTTTAAAAAAAATGTAAGGGTATTTTTGTCTTCTTGAAAATTTTATAAGGGTAATTTCATCATTTTGCTAGCATTGGGAGGTACATTGTCATTGTTTTGGTAGTTTGGAGAGTAAATTGTCATAATTAATAGTTTGAGAGGTAGATTATCATTGCGATGATAATTTAAGGGATTATGTGAACTTGACCCATTAATTAAATATAAATATATAGGGCCCTTTGCTGCAATGCTGGTAAATGTGCTCCGTCAATTCCTCTTGCCTTTTTCTTTCAACTTGAGTGAAAAATTTTGTTTTGTAATGATTTTTTTTTTAATTTTATTTGAATAATAATAAAAAATAAATGATGTGATATAAAAAGTGAATGATTTAATATAAAAGGTAAGAATATTCTTTTTGAAAGAAAAAAATGAAATGAATAGCGTGGTGGAATGGGGTAGGGTTTAACAAACAAAGCCATAATTACAAGAAAAAATTAAAATGCTTTCGTCTTTCTCCCGGTTTACACGATTGAGATTGTTTGATCCAGCTTTATGTGGGTGTCCTTGACCGTTTAAGCTTGATTGATGGATAAAAAACTCTTTATTTGAACTATTCAATAGTGTACACAAGGGCGGTGTTCGGCAAAGGGAAGGGCTGGATCGGACCAAAAATCTAAAAAAATTATTCTCAAAATTAATCAAAACATCCTTATCTTTTCATTCCATTTTTTGATTTTATTGTCAAACACAGCCAAGATTACCCATGTAGTGGGATCCTCTCGTAAGGTGGAGTAAAATAGCACGCCAGCGTGCAAATTTTTTTTTTATTTTTTTTGCATTAAAATATTAAAAAAAAATAAAAATTTTCCTGCACAGCATACTTAGTGCTCTGAGGGGGTGTTTGTTAAACCCCTCACATTCCCCCACATCCACCACACTATTCACTTTATTTTTTTTTCAAAAAAATATTCTTACTTTTATATCAAATCATTCACTTTTTATATCAAATCATTTACTTTTTATTATTATTCAAATAAAAAAATCACTACAAAATAAAATTTTTTACTTCTCAATATCACTTTTTCATTTTTTCATACCAATTATTATTATTATTTATTTTCTTTTTTTTAATCCATAAACAGTGCCTTGGTCCATGAACAGAACAAAATTATTATTTATTTACTTTTCCTGCACGGCGTGCTGTACTCTGAATCACGACTCCCCCTCGTATATACAGGCTACAGCTAGCAAGGTAGATCTAAAAAAATATAAAATATAAAATATAAAATCTATATCCTTCGGCAAATAATTGAGTAAAGAAAGTTAATTTATGGGAGGTCTGCCTCGTCTGCTCTCGAAGAGTCAAACTATCAAGCGCGCACGCAAGGGCCCATTATAATTTATTGCTCAAGTGGAAGGATAATCATGACTAAGGAAATAACCGAGCACATTACTACAAGCGCGTAAGCAAGGGCCCACAATCATCCCCATTTGAATTTTCTGTCCACAAGAAGAACATCCAAAATTGCTCAAGCTTTTGTCTTTTTCATGCTTCCTTTTTTTTTTTTTTTTTTTTTTTTTTTTTTTAATTGAATAAAAAAAAAGGGCTACAGGAAATTTTCATGCTTCCTTATCTTTTCATCCTTTTCTTTTTACGGAGAAAGCCATGGCACCGGAGTTGCTGAAATTTGACCGAATTATTTAATTAAATAAATCAAATTTTTTTCTTCTGTTGGATGGATATCATCAAGTTTGAAAATGGTTGTCATCGAATGTAGGAGCACTTACTTGCAGTAGTTTTTCTTTATTTTATTTTTTACTTTTAATTTAAAAAGTTAAATTAATTTTTCAATATTATTTAGATGAGATATGTTATAGTGCATTCTTTAAACTTTCTACTCACCATCTCTTAATATTTTATTGTATTATAAAATATTAAAAGGCGGTGGGTAAAAAGATTATAGAATGCAAAATAGTATATTTCTATTTAAATAAATGTTAAAAATAAAATAAAAGAAAAATAAAGTCGTTTAAATATTATTTCAAATAAATCTATGACAACACTTTTGATTCTCTTAAATTTCCTTAATTTAAGGAACTCTATTGCACATTTAAACGAGATTTATATAGTGTGGCGCTGGTGCTCGAACTTTGTGGTGGTGGAAAACTGAAGAAGTTTACTTTACTTTGTTCGATTCCTACCTTGGCAATAACGATTAATTGCGAGTCAATATCAATTATCATGTTTTGAATCTAGATCCTTCATCAAAGAAAAATAATTGAATAAAAGAAAGTTATTTTATTGGATGTCTACCTCGGCCCTATCTACGGGATCCCACTACACGGGTAATACTAATCTGTGTACTGTATTGACTAGTTCAAATAAAAAGCTTTGGTCCATCAATTCAGCTTAAACGGTCAAAAAAAAGGCTTAAAAGGTCAAGGTTACCCACATAACGCAGGATCAAGCAATCGCAGCCGTCTAAACTAAAGAAATTGCTTTCACATGAGAAAGGAAATGTAACATATGTCAGCAGAGGGCCCCACAATCTTTAACACAAAATGAGAAAGGGACAGGAAAATGTAACCCACAATCTTTAACACAAAATGAGAAAGGAACAGTAAAATGTAACCCACAATCTTTGACACAAAATGAGCAAGGGAAAGGAAATGTAGCATATGTCAGCAGAGGGCCCCACAATCTTTAACACAAAAGGAGAAAGGAAATGTAACATATGTCTCCTATATATATGTGGTAATCAAGACTATGTGCAGGTAAGAGATCTGATTTACAGGCAGCATACAAACCATCTATCCTTTTTCTGATTCATTTCTTTGCTCAAAGCAATCGATGGAGTCCTTCCTTCTCCAAGGGCTGTTTGAAAGAATGGCGTCTCACGAGCTACTGTACTTTGCACGTCAAGAAGGAATCGGAAAAGAGCTGGACCAGTTGAGGAAAACGTTGTCAATAATTCGGGCAGTGCTTGATGATACGGAGGAGAAGCAACCTACTGAGAGGCCTGTGAAAAAATGGCTGGATGATCTCATAAACTTGGCTTACGATTTGGATGACATGCTGGATGAATTCATCACAGAAGCTTTGCAACGCCGATTGAAGGGAGGAGATTTGGCCAGCACATATAAGGTACGGAACCTCATCTCTGCTTGTTATAATCGTTCGACTGCAAGCGATTTTAAAATCAATAGTAGGCTGAGGTTAAAGGAGGTCACGGATCGATTCAATGATCTCATCACTGGAAAATATCAACTGAAATTGAAAGAATGTGCTGATGGAAGGTTACACAGAATAAGATCTGCAATGACTGATGCTCATGTAAATGGTTCGGAAAAATATACTGTAATGACTGATGCTCATGTTTATGGTTGGGAAAAAGATACGGTAATGACTGATGCTCATGTTTCTGGTAGGGAAAAAGATAAAGAGGCTGTACTTGAATTGTTGCTGGGTGAAAAATTTGGTGATCCTGCTGAAATCTCTGTGATTCCTATCCTTGGTATTGGGGGTATAGGAAAGACAACTCTTGCCCAGCTTGTATACAAGGATGAAAAAGTGAAGAACTTTTTTGATCTAAGAGCATGGGTTTGTGTTTCTGAAGAGTTTGATGCTGTTAGGGTCGCAAAAACAATTTTAGAATCTGTCATCCTTGAGCACTTTGATGAAAATGATCTAAATCTTTTGCATGTCAAACTAAGGGAGAATCTGAAGGGGAAGAGGTTTCTAGTTATTCTAGATGATGTTTGGAATGAGAACTACCATGACTGGATGACCCTACGTGCTCCTTTAAAAGCAGGGGCTCCGGGGAGTGCAATTGTCATCACAACTCGCAAGCCCGTGGTTTCATCAAAGATGGGTACCGTTCCAGCTTACATTTTGAAACAGTTGTCAAATGACGTTTGTTCGTCTTTATTTACCAAACATGCACTGGGGGCTAGCAACTTCAGTTCATATCCAAACCTTAAAGATATTGGTGAAAAAATCGTTGAAAAGTGTAAAGGCTTGCCTTTGGCCGCAAAGACCCTCGGTGGCCTCTTACGCACTTCACTGAACCGTGATCAATGGGAAGTTGTATTGAAGAGCAAGATATGGGATATACCCGAAGGGAGAAGTGGAATTGTTCCAGCTCTTTTGTTGAGCTACTACTATCTGCCTTCACATTTAAAGAGGTGCATTGCGTATTGCTCAATACTCCCCAAGGACTATGAGTTCACCGAGAAGCAGCTAGTGCTGCTATGGATGGCAGAAGGTGTAGTTCACCCACAAGAGGACGGAAAGCAAGTTGAAGATTTGGGTAGCAAGTTTTTTCGCGATCTGTTGACAAGGTCCTTTTTCCAACGGGCAAGCGGGCATCGATTGCGGTTTGTGATGCATGACCTCGTCAACGATTTGTCCCAATCGGTTGCAGGAGATACGTGCTTTAGATTGGGGGATGGATTTGGGCGGCGAATTTCTAGAAGGGCTCGGCATTTGTCTTACATGGGCGGAAAATCTGATGGCCAAATGTTTGAGGGTATTTCTAAACTCACGTATTTACGAACCCTCTTACGTTTTATGCCCCCAGAACAAGGGGGCTGTCAATTCAATTGTAAATTTCCTCTTCAATTGTTGCCGAAATTTCGGAGCTTAAGGGCGCTCTCTTTGGGTGGATACAACATAACTGATTTACCGGAATCAATTGGTGACTTGAGGCATCTTCGATACCTTGACCTTTCTAACACTAGTATCCCGAGATTGCCTAAATCAATAACAACTCTCTACAACTTACAAGCATTGATATTAGAGAATTGTTCTAAGCTAGAGAAATTACCTACAATGTTTTGGAACCTAGTCAACCTGCGCCACCTCGATATCCGAAAAACATGTTGGTTGAAAGAAATGCCTCCGCAAATGGGTAAATTAACTTGTCTCCAAACATTGTCTGATTTCGTTGTGGGAAAAAGTCCGTGCTCCGGTGTAAAAGAGCTAGGGCCTTTGTTGCATCTCGGAGGGACACTCCACATTTCAAGATTAGAGAATGTGATTCAACCTACGGATGCAACATACGCCAATTTAATTCAGAAGGTCAATCTTGGTGGGTTGTTGTTGGAATGGAGTTGCAACGTGGATGATCCGCAAGACAAAACAAGTGAGTTAGACGTACTTAACATGTTACAACCTCCTAAGGCTTTGAAAGATCTCACCATCAAGTCATTTGGTGGTACAGAATTTCCGACATGGTTAAGACCTCCTTCATTTCCTAGTATGGTGCTCCTGAGGCTTGAAAACTGTAAAAGGTGCACATCATTGCCACCAGTTGGGCAACTATCATCACTCAAAGACCTTTCTATCATAGGTATGGACAGGGTAGAGAAGGTTGGTCCTGAGTTTTATGAGGGAGGCGTCTCGCAGCCTTTTGCATCCTTGGAGACTTTATGTTTCGAGAATATGGCGAAATGGGAGAACTGGATTCCTTGTGGAGAATTCCCACACCTACGCGAGCTTTCTATTCAAAGTTGTCCCAAGCTGTCGGGGAAGTTACCAGGCCACCTTCCTCTACTAAAAAGAGTTAAGATAAATGGGTGTCCTCTGCTGCAAGAAATACCAACAAGAAGAGTGGTTCACGATGGCCCACAGGTGCATATATAAATATATAATAGCAGTTTACAGTAAGCATATTATCTGCCTCTTTGAAATTTAATGATAACTGTTCTTCTATGTTGTACAGGGCACAAAGCTACCAGAACACAATAAGATGGAAAGAAACTTAGTGTCACAACCAGGAACGTGGCCCCGACAAACCGCCGCACAAACCACTGCATATTGACTGGAATTCCACCGGAAGCCAGAGCTTTAAGTCATCCCTGTCCTGCTCTAGTTTTAGTGTTTTCGACAAATTGAACCACTTTGGGTATGTTTTCGAACGTTATCTTTCTTGGGACAATGTCAATCTTGGTTGACTTGAATTGGATTGGAATTGATTGAATAAAGTTTGAGAGTTGGGGTTTTAAGAATGCATGAATTGTTGGATTTTCAGTCCATTTTTATGTTCTTCAAATTGTTTGTTCTATTATGAAATTGAGGTCGTAATCCCTATGGTTGAATGTTTGGTTGGGTTTAAGTGTTAGAGAGGTTTCTAGTGATGATATTGTATCATGTACCATGCTCATTTGGGATTTGAGATGTAACAAATAGAACCTAAAGTCGGCTGCATTGTAGCAAAATTTTTAAGCGTTCATAGACTGGCTTTATTTTCTATGCTTATTGTGAAGGGCGCTACTTGGAAAATTTGCAATTTCAATGGATTTTGTTTTGTTATATATTTGAGCCCTCAAATTATAATTCCCAATAATTAACTTTTCTTTTAAACATTCTGGTATTTTTTTGTTTCATACTTACATGTGAAGAGGCTCATGGCCCACCATAAAAGATTTATTGAATTGTTGAGGAAATAGTCTCAATTAGGAAACTCATTCTCTGGCAAAGTAGTACAGAGAAAAAAAGCAACTATAGTCGGCACTATATATGCGGCCAAAACTTGTGAAGAACAAAATCTAATGGCATTCACCATGGATTGTTATATTTCTTGAAACCTATATAATAAGATGTGTGAGGTAGGCTATGTAATGGTAACGAGCTTCCACCTTCTGTCTAAACTTTTCATGCAAACTATAACATGGTATCAGAGTGTGTTTAAGATCCTTTTCTAAACCCCTTGTAATGTAGTCTTGGTTTTTCTTCCTTTTGGTGTATGTTTGATATCTTGGTGTTGGTGTTTATAGTCCCAGTGTGGGCTAAACTACAACACCAACAAATTATATAATTTCTGAATAGCTTGGTTACCTCAAACTGAATGTTTTGAATTTTCAAACTCGAGCATCAAAGATGGTCAATTTTGAATCCAGGACCTATTAATTGGATGGTCTGTTGTGTAACATATATCAGCTACTACTGTAATATAATCCTACACAATTGACTCATGTTTTATGCATTGTAGAAGTGCAGATGACAAGCCTTTTGTGTCAACCTACAAGGTGTCCAAGGAGAGAGCGGAAAGTTTAGGCTGTAACTTTACTCCGTTGGAGGCGAGTGTAAATGACACTGTTGAAAGCTTGAAGGAGAAGAACTTGTGTGCCTGATTCATCATATTTAAAATCAAGTCAGGGAAATAGTAGTAAATAAACTTTGCCTACCTCATTTTTATTATTTCGAACATCATTTGTAGTAGCACACTGGCTGTTCTTTAATATTGTCTTTGAACTTTTTATTATTTCGAACATCATTTGTAGTAGCACACTGGCTGTTCTTTAATATTGTCTTTGAACTTTGTATAATGATGGTATAAAGCTTGTGTTTTGTTTTCAAACATTTAATTTTTGAAGTTTCATGCAGATTGTAAATAAAGCATTGCAGTTGATCTAGTTCACTACCCTAGTAGAATCTTTATGACTCCCTAGTACAGAAGGGTGGACTTGGTTATGCTTGCAAGAGGTTTCTTAGGCTAAGGTTTTGTTTGCTACGTACAATGACTATTCAATCAGAAAAGTGAATAGTTTTGATTGAAAATGAAAGAATGCGAAATGAATAGTCTTGAAATAGTCGTTCTCATGACCCACGAGGAATGACCATTTCTTAAAAAGATGAATAGCTATTCCTCTCAAAATCATGAAAATGGTTATTCAAAGTGTTAGATCCTTAGTATTTAGTCTTAACACTAATGCTATTTTATACCTTATTTTTTATTCCTAACAAAAGCTACTCTTTATTTATTTATTTTTTTCTAAAGGAATAGTTATTTCGGGTATCAAACATAAGCTAAGAGCTGTGAAATTTCACTATATTGCACCAATTTGAGATAAACGGGACTTCGTTGTCCTTAAAGAGTTGGGTACAAGAGTGGAGCGAGACCATTTGCATTCAAGCACATGCCGGCATAGCAAATACTAGCAACTGGCATGTTAACATCCAAGATTTTTTTATTGAGGAAGGGAGATATGTCGCCAATCACATTGTACTAATTCATCTAAATGCTTACACGTGTGAAATTTATGCAATTGCATTCTTCCAAGTTCCGATAGAACAGCATGGTCATTCTGCTTTCATATGGCAAGATAGTAGTAGCATTTGAGAATTACAGTACCTGCAGAGCTATCTGTGCTAATGTTACACAGGGAAATTCCAATTCAAGTTCTATGTTCATCTCCAAGGGTGGCCTCGGACGAGTTGTTCAGAATGGAGATCCAAGAGGCTTGTTCGCTATCTCCTTCAGAACAAGTGTAGACGACGAGGGAATTAAGGGAGATCCGAGGTGGTCGTGTGTTATCTCGTCCGGAATAGGTCTGGACAAGGAGGAGTATTGCGCTACTCCAAACGAGTTAATAATCCTATCCGGACGAGATCACTTTAAATTGACTTAATTATGTGTTACAAGAGAAATGCTAAAGAACTTAACACTTTTTCTCAAATGATCTGGCCCATTCAATAAATAAATAGGTTTAATTTTTTTTTTTTTTTAAATGTGAAGTCCAGATCATTTGGAAAAAAGTGTTAGGGTTTATAGCATTAATTCTCGTGTTACAATTGGTGAAAAATAATAGCCCAAGACCCCAAACAACACCTAGAAAGGGGGTTGAATAAGTATTGACAATATAATGCGAAATTTAAAAATTGACAATATAATGCGAAATTATCTGCCTCTTTGAAATTTAATGATAACTGTTCTTCTATGTTGTACAGGGCACAAAGCTAGCCGAACACAATAAGATGGAAAGAAACTTAGTGTCACAACCAGGAACGTGGCCCCGACAAACCGCCGCACAAACCACCGCATATTGGCTGGAATTCCACCGGAAGCCAGAGCCTTAAGTCATCCCTGTCCTGCTCTAGTTTTAGGGTTTTCGACAAATTGAACCACTTTGGGTATGTTTTCGAACGTTATCTTTCTTGGGACAATGTCAATCTTGGTTGACTTGAATTGGATTGGAATTGATTGAATAAAGTTTGAGAGTTGGGGTTTTAAGAATGCATGAATTGTGGGATTTTCAGTCCATTTTTATGTTCTTCAAATTGTTTGTTCTATTATGAAATTGAGGTCATAATCCCTATGGTTGAATGTTTGGTTGGGTTTAAGTGTTAGAGAGGTTTCTAGTGATGATATTGTATCATGTACCATGCTCATTTGGGATTTGAGATGTAACAACTAGAACCTAAAGTCGGCTGCATTGTAGCAAAATTTTTAAGTGTTCATAGACTGGCTTTATTTTGCACATTAATTTAATCATCAGCCAAGTCCCTATTTCCCACCATAAAAGCGCAAACTACAGCTAAGAACAAGCTATTAAGCTAAGAAGAAGCTCTTTGAGGGAGAGAGAGAGAGACAAAGGTAAGGAATGAGTGGAGGAGGGAAGGTAGTGTGTGTGACTGGTGCTTTCGGTTATATAGCTTCATGGCTTGTGAAGCTCTTGCTCCAACGTGGGTACACAGTCAAAGCCACTGTCAGGGATACAAGTCAGTTCTTACCTCAGTTCGTATAAGAGTTTTTTTATTTTTTTTTATCTTTTTTAATTTTTTAATTTTTTTAATTATTTATTTATTATTATTATTTTTTAAGTTGTAGACTTGTAGTTGTATGATGTATATAAAACTTTCCTGGCCAAAATTAATCAACTTTGGAATCAGTCAACCTTAAGAGCTAGTTCTTTAATACCGTTTGTTAGGGCTTGTTTGGTGCAAAAATCAAGAAAACACATTCTCTGGTTTCATTGTTTTGGTTTGGGAAAATTGCTAAATTGGTCCTCGGAAGTTTAAGGTTTTTGGTATATCTATGTAACAAATAACTCTTTCTGTCGTACCAATTTCAGTGTTTTTTTTTTTTTTTTTGACAAGATCATTATGAATTTGCAAATTTACTTTTAAAAAATCACAAATAAAAAATTGGCCTAGCTCGGGGATGGTTCGGCCACCTCCAACGGTTGAATCTGGGGTGGCAGAACCACCACCCAAGCAGCCCATTTTTTTTCTTTTTATTTTTCTACAATTTGTTGTGGGTAAATTTATAATTTCATAATGACCAGTTGGAAAAATTAATTTGTAAGGAGGGAGTTATTTGTTACACTCTTCCACATAGAGTTATTTGTCACAACCTCAAACCCTAGAGAACAATTTAACAATTTTCCCTTCTAATTTTTTCCAAGTTGATAATGGACGTTGCATAAGATATAAAAGGACATTAGTTAAAAATATATAACCACAAAATCAAAGCAATACAAATTGCAATATATATGGTTTGCCTGCTATATCTTTTATTTAAGTCAGGAAATTGCCTATTCTCTTTTTGCAGCCTCAAACTTTTCCATCATAGTATTGGAAGGCTGTTCATAGTTTTGCAATAAGTCACTATCAGAAAAAAATGGCTTTAATAAAAATTTATAAGAAGAGACACTAATGTAGATTCATGAATAGGCCTAGTATTTATGAATACTTATTAATTGTTCTAAACTTCATGTTCATCCCCTCGAATTTTTTCCCCTTATTTAATTATCACTTACAAAATCAGTACATCCAATGTTCTTTATGATTGCAACCCAGGTTTCACATTTTGATTTTTAGGCTGGATGTAGCATGGGTAGTTTTATTTACTTTCAAAATTTTATATTTATCAGTAGTTCTGCTTATATATGAAACAGATGATCCAAAGAAAACAGAACACTTATTTGCATTTGATGGAGCTAAGGAAAGACTTCATTTGTTCAAAGCTAATTTATTGGAAGAAGGATCCTTTGATTCTGCAGTTGATGGATGTGAAGGTGTTTTTCATACAGCATCTCCACTACTTCTTTCAGCCACTGATCCACAGGTTAATCCAATATACTTCTCCTTACTCCATTTCCTTTTGATGTCATACATTGTCAATCTTTCCACCAATCTTATAGCACTGTACTTGCTTACTGGTATTTCTTTTTCTTTATTTTTTTTTCGAATTTTATGTTCATGATCTCTCATACAAATTTTGTGCAATATGATTAGCTTTTTGATAGCTTAAGAGCTACTTCCCTTTCTGTTTTCATATTTCAGGCAGTATTAATTGATCCAGCTGTGAAGGGAACAATTAATGTTCTTAGATCATGTGCAAAAGTTCCTTCTGTCAAGAGAGTGATTTTAACATCCTCCATGGAAAACCACATATAATGGAAAACCTCTGACCTTGAATGTGGTAGTTGATGAGACCTGGTTTTCAGATGCACTTTTTTGTGAGAAATTGAAGGTGTATGCTTATATTAAGTTCTTATGACTTGTCATCTCTTTGCAAGTTATTCTTCTTACTCTATCACTATAAAGTATCTTGTATACTATGCTTTTGAAGATTCTGCCACCAATTATGTCTAAATGATGATCCTAAAAACATATCTTGCTTTTACACCTTTACATCTGTTGGAAAATCAAAGTAGCTTTCAACTACAGGATTAGTGAGCATATAACCATGTTCAGCTCCTATGCCTCGTTTTGGTTCTTCTAGTTAGATTCCTGTGGGAGAAATCCATTCATAATGAAAAACTACTTGACCCTTCATTAATATTTGACATTACGCTATGTTCAATATAAGATTGAGCAATCTTTAGTTGGTTAATTTGATCGAAACTATTACTGAGTTTTAAATAAGTACATCAGATATTCGATTCATGTTGATGGAGATGGATAATGACAACGGTACAGTTTGTCATAATAAAGTTGTACAAATCTAAAGTTTGGCTTGGATTGATTGGAAACTTGAAGAGCTTAATATGCATCAACTATGTTCATTAGATGTAGACCTTATATTTGTTTCATTTTATCTTTTTTCTATTTCAGAGTTGGTATATGGTTTCAAAAACTTTAGCTGAGGAAGCTGCTTGGAGATTTGCAAAAGAGAACGAAATTGACTTGGTTTCAATAAATCCAGGGTTTGTGATTGGTCCTTTTCTACAACCAACTCTTAATTTTACCACAGAGGAGATTCTGAAACTTATAGATGGTACTCTTTACTCTTTAGCAACTAGTTCCTATTTTATTTACCGGTTAGATGCTCAATTCTTAACATGAGCATCTTAAGAAATGTAGGTATAAACATATCCAAGTAATTTTTTTCAACTTGGCATTAATCTATCGGGCTTCTTCACTTCAGCTTATAGAGTGAGTCGGATTTGTTTCCCTTTCTGCTCGATCTTTCATATATGATCATGAGTTACTATCTTCATTACGTAAAAGAAAGAAAGAATAGAGAAACAAAAAATTGCCTTTCTCTTTTCTTTACGGAAAAAGGCAACGTAATTTCAGGGGAAAGAAATGGTTAAATCTCATTATACAGCTTAGGGATGTACTTAATGATGACTACTTAAGTAATCTCTCACATATCCCACTTAGCTTATGCCAAAACAGTGGATTTAATTACCTGCTTTTGTTGAATCACTAAATGGCCAAATGAAAAACTAGCAAGACTGCATATTTGACTTCAGTGGGAGTAAAATTCTAATTTTCTTCTGCAACAACATTATATCTAATTCTTGACAGTTGAGGCTTTTATGCATGCAGGAGATCAAACATTTCCCAATTCATTCTATAGATTTGTTGATAGTAGAGATGTTGCAAATGCACATATTCAAGCACTTGAAGTTCCTTCAGCCATAGGCAAATATTGTTTAGTTGAAACCGTTATACACTGTCCTGAAGTTATGAAGCTTTTGCATAAACTGTACCCCACTTTGTGCCATCCAGAAAAGTAAGTCATTATTATTTGCAAGTACCGAGTCCCACTTCTTGCTGTGGTTGAATGAACAATAGTCGATTTTCATCCCTTACTATATGTTTAAGGCCATGTTACGTCGATTTTCATCCCTTACTATATGTTTGAGGCCATGTTACTTCTTATTACCTTCTTGGGTGCTGGATTTGCCTGATGAGTACTTCAAAATTTGTGTCTATAGACTACATGTTTACACTCCATATATATATTTTTTTCGCTACTCAGCTTCTGTGATTTGTGTAGTATTGATTACAATGCTAGGCTTGAAAGTTGTGGCCTCATTTATCACTGTGATATTTATTATTATCCATGAAATATGATCTACAATTGCTGCTCAAAACTGTAAGTGGGCTGCTTGATTTTGAATCGCAGGGAAGACATCACATTTCAAGTTTTTCTTGCATTTATGACTTAATATTCATCTACACTGTTTTGATTCAAATTATTGATTTTCAATTAGTCAACTTGCTTTCTGATACTACACAAAATTTTGAGAAAGTTTGTGCATGTCTTTCTCATACATGGCAGATGTGATGACAAACCTTCCATAGCAGGATACCCGGTATCCAAGGAGAAAGCAAAAAGTTTGGGTATCAACTTCATTCCTTTGGAGGTGATCCTTAAGGACACTGTTGAAAGCTTGAAGCAGAAGGGCTTCCTCAGTTTTTGAATGATAAATCTTATTACTCATTTCTTTCTAGAAGGTTCTTATTACTCACAAAATGCTCTGTTAAGTCTTCATTGTAAGAAAATACACATTGATGGCGAACACAGATAGCAACTGACAAGCATATCCAACTAACCAATCCCAAGAAAACATCATGACGCACTCAAAGATTGAAAATTCCATGCCACAAGTGGTGTTTAGGTCCATATGCAGACGTTTTAAGGTTGAAAAGGATGCACGACAACAATAAGTCAACAAAGTTGTACAGAAAAATGAACATGTAAAATATAATTCAAAGTACGAGAAAAGCGTCAACTGCTATATAGTCAAGCAGAAAGACAGAGAGGGAGACAGAGAGAGAGAGTATGAGTGGAGCAGAGAAGGTGGTGTGCGTGACTGGAGCTTCAGGATTCATAGCTTCATGGGTGGTGAAGCTCCTTCTTCAACGTGGGTATACTGTCAAAGCTACAGTTCGTGACCAAAGTTAGTGCTCTCTCCCCCTTTCCTTTTTAATGGTATCAGACAATGTTTTGTAGTAATCTGAATTCTGGGTTTGATCATTCTTTGCCATAACGTACTTTTTTGTGAGTGTTTTGAGTTGTTTGTCTATGTTTTTGCATTTTCGTTGTAATTATTATTATTATTATTTTTTCTCACGTTTGTTTGCCATGCAGTACTTGATATTAATAAATTTAGCGTTCCATTTGGTATTTCTGTGTATATATATTCCACTGATGATCCAAAGAAAACAGAGCATTTACTTTCACTTGATGTAGCGTTAAATCTATATCTTAGGCAAGCACAGTTTTATTTAAATTGCACTAAGACCATTATCCTAGTCACCCAAAACCAATCGTTAAGATAGTCCGGACCACCGTTTTCCTGGTTAAGAGTCAACCTCAGGAAGGGTTTTGATGGGCTAAATGAGATATACTATGTCATGAAATGGGGACCTATCAATATTACAATTGTAGATTCCCATTTAATTATTAGTTTCAAATGCAGTACATTCAATGTTCTTTATGATTGGAAGCCAGCTGGTTTCACATTTGACTTTTAGTCTGGAAAGGTTTTATTTATTTATTTATATTTCCTTATGGATGTAGCATGAGTATTGAGTAGTTTTATTTACTTTAAATTTTTTAGCATATATTTATCAGTAGTTCTGCTTATATATGAAACAGATGATCCAAAGAAAACAGAACACTTACTTGCACTTGATGGAGCTAAGGAAGGACTTCATTTGTTCAAAGCTGATTTAGTGGAAGAAGGATCTTTTAATTCTGCAGTTGATGGATGTGAAGGTGTTTTTCATACAGCATCTCCTGTACTAATTTCATCCACTGATCCACAGGTTTAATCCAATATACTTCTCTTTACTCCATGTACTTTTGATGTCATACACTGTCCATCTTTCCACCGAATCTTATAGCACTGTTTTTGTCCATTTTTATTTTCACTCTTTGTTTGAATCAATTTACACAAGCAAGAATAAAGTCATGCATGATTTGTTGATGCACCTTTTCTGATTAACATTCTTGGTTTCTTTTCCAAGAATGGAATAATACTTCTTTCCAATAAAGTTTCTTGAAAGATATACATCATATTCATGAATCATGATCTCTATAATCTATAATTTATATGGGCAACCTTCCAAAGCAATTGTTGAAGTTTCAGAATTCTAATATGTTAAACAGGTTGTAAGCAATTGATTTTGTTTTTGGCTATAGGTTATTTTTCGTCTTTTTTCCTTTTCATATATCCTTGACCCTTCTACAGCAGTCCGGTCTTTGTTAACAGTAGGCTGTGGCTGACTTTGTTTTTAAGATCATTTATTTTCAGAGGAATGGTTATGTCACGACCTAAAAAAAGTGTTAATCATATCGGCGCTATTCCTACAAAAGGATTAACATGGTACGAGAGCAGATGTCATAAGTTCGAACATTGACTTTACAATATATCGCAATTTTAATTAAATATTCCAAATATTGTGACTTACTTTTTAAGGAAGAGTTTGAGACCACACATGAGGAGGAGTGTTAGAATATTAATGAAATAATTAAATTCATCATTTCTTATCACCTTAAGCTTTTAGGACAAATGGTGATTTAACAAAAAAGAAACAATAAAGAATAAATTGCACATAATTAATCTACAATTGCAGCTTTTCACAGTGTTGCTGTAATTCCAACTTCTAGTTGGTTTGCCTGAAAACATGCAAGTACAAGACTGCACTGTTATAATTCAAACAAATTTTTGTCCAATATGATTAGCTTTTTGATACCTTACTTCCCTTTCTGCTTTCATATTTCTGGCAGAATTAATTGATCCAGCAGTGAAGGGAACAATTAACGTTCTTAGATCATGTGCAAAAGTTCCTTCAGTCAAGAGAGTGATTGTAACATCCTCTTTGGCTGCAGTTGCATATAATGGAAAACCACTTACTTTGGATGTGGTAGTTGATGAGACCTGGTTTTCAGATGCACTTTTTTGTGAGAAATTGAAGGCACGTGCTTATGTTAAGTTCTTATTACTCTTCTTACTTTATCACTATAAAATATTTTATATACTATGCTTTTGAAGATTTTGCTACCATTTATGTATAAATAATGATCCTACAAACATAAAAGAGTATTGGTAATGCCATTTTAGTTTGACATGTCCGCTGGTGCACCGGATCCAACGGTACAAAACAAGACTACTCCTTCAATTCTGAATCCATCTAACATTCTTTGTTTTTTTCTTGGCTAGGATGTTCTTAGCTCTGAACTTGTTATGCCTCTTGTTTAAGATATTTGTATTGTTATCTTGGTTTTTCATGTTTACATCAGTTGGAAAACAAAGTAGCTTTCAACTACAGAATCAGTGAGCATATAACCATGTTCAGCTCCTATGCCTCTTTTTGGTTCTTCTAGCTAGATTCCTGTCATATGAAGCATAAATCCATTCATAATGAAAAACTACCTGACCCTTCAGTAATATTCGACATTATGCTATGTTAAATATAAGATAGAGCAATTTTAGTTGGTTAATTTGATCGAAACTATTACTAAGTTTGAAAGAAATACATCAGATATATGATTCATGCATTTAAAGCCAAATAGTGTTTATGCATCAACTATGTTAATTCAATGTAAACATTATATGTGTTTCATTTTATCTTTTTTCTATTTCAGAATTGGTATATGGTTTCAAAAACTTTAGCTGAGGAAGCTGCTTGGAGATTTGCAATAGAGAATGAAATTGACCTGGTTACAATAAATCCAGGGTTTGTGATTGGTCCCTTTTTACAATCAACTCTTAATCTTACCATGGAGGAGATTCTGAAACTTATAGCTGGTACTCTTTACACTTGAGCAACTAGTTCCTATTTTATTTACCAGAAATTCAGAACCGCCTTAACATGAGCATCTTAAGAAATGTAGGTATAAACATATGCATGTAATTTTTTTTCTACTTGGCATTAATCTATCAGGCTTCTACGCTTCCAGCTGATAGAGTGAGTGTAGAAAGAAAAAAGAAACAAGCTTTTTACTTTCCTTTCCGGAAAAGGCTTCCGATTGAGGGGAACCTATTTTCAGGGGAAAGAAATAGTTAAATCTCATTATACAGCTTAGGGTTGTACTTAATGATGACTACTTATCAAGTAATCTCTCTCACATATCCCACTTAGCTTCTGCCAAAAAGTCGATTTAATTACCTGCTTTTGTTGAATCACTAAATGAAAAACTAACAAGACTGCATATTTGACTTTAGTGGGAGTAAAATTTTAATTTTCTTCTTCAACTACATTATATCTAATTCTTGACAGTTGAGGCTTTTATTATGCATGCAGGAGCTGAAACATTTTCTCTTACATTCTATCCATTTGTCGATGTTAGAGATGTTGCAAATGCTCACATTCAAGCACTTGAAGTTCCTTCAGCCACAGGCAGATATTGTTTAGTTGAAACCGTTGTACACAGTTCTGAGGCTATCAAGATTTTGCATAAACTGTTCCCCACTTTGCGCCTTCCTGAAAAGTAAGTCATTATTATTTGCAAGTACTGAGTGCCACTTCTTGATGCGGTTGAATGAACAATAGTCGATTTTCATCTCTTACAATATGTTTAAGGCCATGTTACTTATTGTTTTCTTGGGTATTGTTTTTTCCTGATGAGTACTCAAAATTTGTGGCTGTACACTACATGTTTACACTCTATATAGCATTTTCTTTTTTTCTACTCAGCTTCTGTGATTTGTGCTTACAATGCTGCTAGGCTTGAAAGTTGTGGCCCCATTTATCACTGTGATATGTATTATCCATGAAATATGATCTACACTTGCTGAATCAATACTGTAAGTGAGCTACTTGATTTTGTATTGAGGAAAGACATCTCATCTATCCCTTACCCTTAATTTAGCTTGCTAATTCTCTGCTTTTTTAAAAGCTCCTTTTGTTTTCATTATTTAATCACCAGAAACAGGAGAATGGTTCTAATGTTTTTCTTGCATTTATGACTAAATATTCAACAATACTGCTTTTGGTCAAATTATTGATTTTAAATTAGTCAACTTGCTTCCTAATATGAATTTTTCTGACACAACACAAAATTCTGAGAAAGTTTGCATGTCTTTCTCATTCATGGCAGATGTGATGACAAGCCTTCCATGCCAGGACATCAGGTATCCAAGGAGAAAGCAAAAAGTTTGGGTATCAACTTCATTCCTCTGGAGGTGACTCTTAGGGACACTGTTGAAACTTGAAAGCTTGAAGGAGAAGGGTTTCCTCAGTTTCTGAATGATGTTAATGATAGGGTAGTGATGCAAATAATTGTGAACAAACTGTGTTCCCGTCAAATATAAATGTCGAGATGAGTGAAAACCATATTAATTCTAAATAAAAGTTTGATTAATCAGTTATTCTAAAACCTAAGCCAAGAAAGAACAGTGTGTTGTATTTAATAAATGCCCCAACATGTGAAACTGCATCTTCCATATGGTGTATGATTTTTCTTTGTGCTTCTCCTCCTCAATTCAACAGTTAGGCAAAGTGGGGGCAGTGGCCAAAAAGTTTCTGACACTCTTGATAGTTTCAAGTAAAGAGGTGGCCTTTATGGTCATCCTGTTGTTGGGACCTTAGGACTCCCCTGCTAGAACCGTGAAATGAACAAATAGAAACTCTCAGATTCTGTTAAAGTATAACTTGTGTTGGGAAAAGTAATTCATATCAAAGTTTAATAAGAGGAGAAATTTTACTTGTAACCCCTAATCTTTCATCACTTATACAATCATGCTCTCAAACTTTAAAAAATGTCAATTTAGGGCATTTTTCAAAAGTTTGCAATGTCAATCATCTCGTCAAAATTCAGCGTTAAATCCTAACGGAGGAAGTGAAATTTTAAAAAATACCCCAGTCCAAAGTGTTTTTGTAATTTTATGATCTTTGGAATATTTTGGATCCCTTCAATGAGCAGCCTTGCTAAGTCCCATTTCAGGCGGGGTGTGGCTGCATGGCTATATAATTTACCCATTAGATGGTTATTCCAAGCTATGATTAGGTTTTTAGCGAGCTTGAATTCTCCATCAGCTTCCAATTTAACAAATAACAATCAAAAGAACAAATATTAAAAATGAACATGTGGAGCATGTGTAGCACTCATCTTGGGATGAGCGGTAATTACAACTTTGACCCTTTTCTTTTTTGTCGAATTGACCTGGCCTGCAGATTCCTTTGTTCTCTAAGTTCGGCTGTATTGTTAGACAAACGAACATGTAAAATTTGTTGAAAAAACTATTATTAACAATTCACAACTAATTGACTAAGCAATAAAAAATAATAATAAAGATAATAAGATCCATGAAATTCGAGCAGGAAATGAAAGAGGTTCGGAGCTCTGATCCCAAAATTCACGAAATTCAAGCAAACCAATAAAAAAAAGAGAGGCCTATGAGTTGTATAAATTAAACATTTTACAGTAGTTTAAGACAAGCTGAGGTGACTACATCATGC